>NC_057419.1:7451998-7692771 GCF_019320065.1 Cervus canadensis
TGTTTCGCCTTGGTTTTATCCTGTTTGGAACTCTCTGGGTTTCTTGGACTTGGGTGGCTATTTCCTTCCCCATTTTAGGGAAGTTTTCAGCTATTATCTCCTCGAGTATTTTCTCATGGCCTTTCTTTTTGTCTTCTTCTTCTGGAACTCCTATGATTCGAATGTTGGGGCGTTTCACATTGTCCCAGAGGTCCCTGAAGTTGTCCTCATTTTTTTCCCTCTCTGCTTCATTTATTTCCACCATTTTATCTTCTATCTCACTTATCCTATCTTCTGCCTCCGTTATTCTACTCTTGGTTCCCTCCAAAGTGTTTTTGATCTCATTCATCGCATTATTCATTTTTAATTGACTCTTTTTTATTTCTTCTAGGTCTTTATTAAACAATTCTTGTATCTTTTCAATCTTTGTTTCCAAGCTATTTATCTGTAACTCCATTTTGTTTTCAAGATTTTGGATCATTTTTATTATTATTATTCTAAATTCTTTTTCAGGTAGATTCCCTATCTCCTCCTCTTTTGTTTGACTTGGTGGGCATTTTTCTTGTTCCTTTACCTGTTGGGTATTTCTTTGCCTTTTCATCTTGTTTAGATTGCTGTGTCTGGAGTGGACTTTCTGTATTCTGGAGGTCTGTGGTTCCTTTTTATTGTGGAGGATTTACCCAGTGGGTGGGGGTGGACGTTTGGCTTGTCAAGGTTTCCTGGTTAGGGAAGCTTGCGTCAGTGTACTGGTGCGTGGAACTTGATTTCTTCTCTTTGGAGAGCAATGGAGTGCCCAGTAATGAGTTTTGAGTTGGGTCTATGTGTTAGGTGTGACCTTGGGTAGCCTGTATGTTGACATTCAGGGCTATGTTCCTGTGTTGCTGGAGAATTTGCGTGGTATGTCTTGCTCTAAAACTTATTGGCTCTTGGTGGTGGTTGGTTTCAGTGTAGGTATGGAGGCTTTTGGACGGTCACTTATCACTTAAAGTTCCATGTAGTCAGGAGTTTTCTGGTGTTCTCAGGTTTTGGGCTTTAGTTTCCTGCCTCTGGATTTCAGTTTTATTCTTCCTGTAGTCTCAGGACTTCTCCAACTATACAGCTCTGATAATTAAACTTCTAGGTTAATGGCGAAAAGATTCTCCCCCGTTAGGGACACCCATTGAGGTTCACAGAGTTACATGAACAGGAGAAAAGGGAGGAGGGAGATAGAGATGAGTAGGAGGAGAAAAAGGGGGACTCAAGAGGAGAGAGACAGATCTACGCAGCTGTCTGTTCCCAGAGTGTTCTCGTATCTCAGACACCTACAAGGATTCACAGAATTGGATGGGGAAGAGAAGGGGAAAAGAGGAAATAGAGGTGTTCTGAGGTAGAAAACAGAGAGTCAAGTTTGGGAGGGAATAATCTTCGGTTTTAAGATAGGGCTTCTCTTTTTTTTTTGTAAGGTTATAGTGTAGTGAAGATGAAAATGAAGAGTAGTAGAGGAGTACTAGAGGACTTTAAAAGAAATAAGAGAAAAAGAAAAATAGAAAATAGAAGAGAAAAAGGAAAGAAAAAAAAAAGAAGAAAAAGGAGAAGAAAAAAAAAGAAAAAGAAAAAAAAGAAAAAAAAAATTTTTTTTTTCCCCTAATTAAAAAAATCGTAAAAATCTATGAAAATGAAAGTTAAGGAGTAATGGGGGAGTAATAGGGAATTTTAAAGGAAAATAAAAAAGAAAAAATAAAAAAGAAAAATATAAAAAAAAAAAAAATTTTTTTTTTCCTTACTTAGAAAAAACAGAAAAATAAAAAAAAAAGTAAAAATATGTCTAGGAATTTCTCTGGAGCTGTTGCGGTCAGTGTGGGTTCGGCTCAGTTTCAGATAGCTCCTCGTTCCAGCTTGCACTTCTCGATATCTACAGGGCCCTTCCGGTGCAGTCGGTGTTTTCTTCAGGGATTTTAATCTGTTGCACCAGTCCCTTCTGAAGCGGTTCCCTTTGTTTAATTGGCTTCTGTTTGCCGGTCTCTTCAGAGGCTCATTTCCGCCCTGACACAGGCGGCCGGAGGCGGACTCTTATTCAGGTAGCTAGTTCCGTTGCGCTGCTGGGAGGGGCTGACGCTGCGGGGCGGGGCTGGCGCTGCGGGGCGGGGCTGGCGCTGCGGGGCGGGGCTGGCGCTGCGGGGAGGGGCTGGCCCTGCGGGGGCGGGCTGGTGCTGCCGGAAGGGGCTGACGCTGCTTTCTCCGTCTGCGCTGCTCAGGCTCCCGGCTGTTCTATATGGAGCGCGCCCCGCGCTGCGCGAGGTTCCAGCCCTCGGGTGTTACACAAAAGCGCAGAAGGAAAAGCTGCGCCTGCTCTCTGTGCCTTCCCCGTCAGAGCGGTCCAGGCAGCCAGGGGCTTGGTGGGCGCGCTATCCCCAGGTGTGGCGCACCCACTCCCTTCCGCGGACCCAGTCTCAGTTTCCGCTGGCGCCAGGCGGGTGCGCGCGCCTTCTGCCCTCCGCGTCCCCAGCCCCAGTCCCCGCCCCGCGCCGGTCGGGTGCCTGCGCCCTGTGTCTCGCTGCGACCTTCCCCTCCCCCCTGCCTCCTGCCTCCGGCGGGGCTGCGCCGGTCCGCAGCCTGCGAGCTCTTCCCGGGACTTTCCCCGTCCCTTTGTTCTGCGAACGGCCGGCAGTGTGTTCCGGCCGGTCAATTTTCTCTCTCTCCTTTGGTCTCCCACAGTTCAAGTTGGCACCTCACAGAAGCTCCCCCCGATTGTCCTCAGGGCACTCAGGCCCGGACCAGCACCAAGCAAGGACCGCCTAAGGACTCCCTTCCCGGACGGGTCTCTTCCTTAGCTCTTATTGTCTCACTTTTTATCTTTTTATTTTGCCTACCTCCCTTCGAAGACAATGCGGCGCTTTTTGGGCGCCTGATGACCTCAGCTTAGCGATCAGAAGTTGTTTTGTGAAGTTTGCTCTGCATTCGGTTATTCTTTTGATGAATTTGTAGGAGAGAAAGTGGTCTCCCGGTCCTACTCCTCCGCCATCTTGGCTCCTCCCAATTGGGTGTTCTTAATGGCCAAGGTCCATTGTTTCCTTGCGCTCTTTGGATAGGAGTTGTGCATTCTAAGATAGAAACACTATCGTCATAGACTAAAGAGAAAAGTAAGAGATAATTAGTAAACTAGGAAAGAGGGGCTTCACAGTTACAGAAACCTGGGCAAACTAGAGAAAGAGACTCCAGGGGGTCACGCCAGGCATGGATTAGCATTGTTTGGGGAGAGGGGTTACAAGAGTCCTGTTTGAGTAAATTGATTCTGTTTTGATGTATCAATTTTTTAAGCTACATTTTGGCAATACTGATGAAAAGAGAGTTTGGAATAAAGGTCCTATGACTTCCTTCAGTTACAAAATAACAAGGTTGCCACAGCCTGTTGCAATAACCTTTTGGAGTAGCTATGTTTAATCTCTCCTTGATTGGCAGGTAGAAGGTCTTCCGTAGATGGGATGGTTGTAGGATATATTCCCAAGGGACACATGTTGGTAAGACTCCACAAGGAAAAGCTGGGAATGTTGGAGGTGCATAAGGTGAGACAGAAGGGTGATGATGGGTGGATAAAGGGTGTTAGCTGGGATCACATGCCTGCTTGAAATTATCTGAATTAGGATGACGCTCATGGTTCAGTGGTTCAGAGTCTGTTCCTTCCCCAGCTGGGGAACTAATAGAAAGAAGAGGTTCTTTGACTGTTTGAGTGACCTTGATAATAAGCACATGTATCAGTGCAGTTCAGTTCAGTCTCTCAGTCATGTCTGACTCTTTGCGACCCCATGGACTGCAGCACGCCAGGCTTCCCTGTCCATCATGAACTCCCAGAGCTTACGCAAACTCATGTCTGTAATGCTGTCCAACCGTCTCATCCTCTGTCGTCCACTTCTCCTCCAGCCTTCAATCTCTCCCAGCATCAGGGTCTTTTCAAATGAGTCCGTTCATCACATCAGGTGACCAAAGGATTGGAGTTTCAGCTCCAGCATCCATCCTTCCAAGGAATATCCGGGACTGATTTCCTTTAGGAGGGGCTGGTTGGATCGCCTTGCAGTTCAAGGGACTCTCAAGAGTCTTCTCCAATGTGTATAGAGTCAGGAAATTTGTTATTTCCTTCAAAATTCTAGCAATTACCAGAACTACTGTCTTGGTTTCTAGTATGACCGAGAAACAGCGGAGTCAATGAGTAGATGGTACATTATAGCTTGGATGGGTAAACGGGTGTCTGGAAAGGAAGAGAGAATGATGCATGGCTGACGCATCTTTTCAGACAAGGTTAAGGGATACTGATCACATCGTCCTCTTAGTTACAAGGAGGACAGAGCCCGCTGGGGCAGGAGGAGGCGAAGAACACTATGCTGATGTCCTCCTCGCTTCAGAGAAGCAGGCGTCCTTCTAAGGTTCTCTTAGGAAATCACTTATTGATGAAAGCACACACTCAGGTTGACTTCTGGAGAACAAATTGTAAACCATGTCCTCAACGTTATGGAAACAGTAAAGGAGTGGGGGACGTGTATCGTGCACAGTTTATCCCATTTTGGATCTCAGGATAGAATGGAAAATAAACCTTCCTGACCCAAAATGTTGGATGTGGACTGTGATTTCTCACTCAGTCTAAAGGTCAGACATCCAGATTCACTGAAGCATCTCCTGAAACAATCCTCATGATTACAATGACAAAATGTCATAAAAGTTCACCCCTGCAAAGCAGGATGTTGAAGATGACTTCTGTGTAACCTTGGTCCTAGGAGGAACAACAACTGGTTCATGATGCATCACAGCAACTTAGCGATCCTATAAAAAGTGGCACAGTTCTTATCCTCTCCAACCACTGGGTCACCCTCAGCCTCGACAGAAGAAAGTCCACGAGAGGCACAAGATGAAGGTTCTGTTCCTGACTCTTCTCCTCGGTCTGGTTTGCTCTGCCCAAGAAGAGGAAGCTGAGCAAAGTGCCTCAGAGGTACCAGGGATGGTCTGATCTGGGAGGAGGCCATGTGTGTGTGTGTGTGTGTGTTCATTTTGCGGTTTTGTGTTCATTTTGCGGTTTTGTTATGTGCACCCATAAGCAAGCTGTGTCTTTCCAACTCAATACTGCTCCATTTGCTGGCTCAACACCTGTTCTCTTTCGTCTCTATATCATCTCTATCATGTACTCATTGGCTATTAGGCATTTTTTCTGCTCTTGTAACAGAGGAAGGGGGTCAGCACACCTGCTGTTGGGTTGGGTTTCTAGTATGTGATGTCAGAGATCAAGCTCTCCAGAAATGCATGCATTGCTTCTTTGACTCTGACTTCAGCTTCACGTTATTTTTATCAATCGTGCTTTGTTCGGTCAAGTTAGATAATGTGTGCTAATCTGCGGAAGGGATGGGGAACTCATGAGTGATGGTGCTGCGTGAAACAAAAAGACAAGGATGAAAATTTCTAAGGCGACCTTTGCTGTCAGCTTTCAGGAGAATTCTCTGAGCTCGGGGAGGGGGGGTCAGTTCCCCTGTGAGCCTCCAGGGAAGGTCCTGGAGCCTTTTCTTATGGGGGATGGTTCCCAGAAGCCCCACTGGCATCAACTCATTAACAGAAAGAGGGACACAGAGAGGAAGGAAGAGGCTGTGTCCTGGGACCCACAGTCCCCACCAGAGCCTTGACCCCTTCCTGCAGAATTTATAAACAGACGGTTCCCACTGAGCCCAGATGTGAGGGTGGTTGGGCAGAGCACACAGTGAGATCTGCCCTCGGGGCTTCCTCATGGGAGGTTTCCTCACCACTGAGTTTACTAAATACTCACAGCCCCAAGGACCACTCAGGGAATGTCCACTATGCTGCAGAAGGTTTACTAAGAACATGCAGACGTGGGTGTGTGTATGGAGGAACAAAAACACTAAAAAAAAAAAAAAAAAATTTAAGAGGTTTTTGCTTGGAGAGGTTCATTTACAAATAAATGTATGTTTTTATGTTATTCATTGTAGATGTATAAATTTGATAGCATACTTACAATCGAATGACAACCACACATACAGACAGAGACTCACAAACACTCTCATACATATCCTGTCCCAGGATACTTTGGTCCATTGTCATTAATTTTTTACAAATACCATATTATCTTCCTCTCTGCTCTTTTTACAATTTTTTAGCTCTGTGTTTGAATTTGGAGTACACCCAAGTGTATTCATGTGTAATTATATGCACCTTTATGGAGGGCATAGTTTAATGTGCCTTGAGAGGTGCACATCTTTTTCACGACCTAGACAGTCCAGATCTCAAATTCTTCCATTTCTTTCAAAAATCTCCCTTTCCTTGCCATGAAATTCTACCGCTAGAGCTACAGGTAGCAATGGATCTCCTTATGCTCTCCTCTTGTAGAGCTTCGGACAATAAGATTATGAGTCCTGGTTGACTTTCCCAGCTTCTGTCACCCACCCAGCATAATGTGAGAATGTGTCTCTGTGTGTGCATATGCAGGGAGTCACCTTTTTCAAGCCAAGTGAAAGGACATCGTTTGCACATATACAGTTTTGTATGTGCTATGTCTGCTCAGTCAGTTCAGCCATGCCCGACTCTCTCCGATCCCGTGGACTGTAGCCCGCCAGGCTCCTCTGTCCATGAGGATTCTCCAGGCAAGAATACTGGAGTGGGTTGCCATGCCCTCCTCCAGGGGGTCTTCCCCACCCAGGGATGGAACCTTGGTCTCCTGTGGCACCTGCGTTGCAGGCGGATTCTTTACCCCTGAGCCACTGGGGAATATTTTACCACTATTGGAAAGTGATTTTCTTCCTGCTTTGTGGTTATTTTGAGTAACTTCAACGTATTTTCATAATGACTAATCACAACAAATGCAATTCATGGTGCACATTCCTTTCCATGTTGCCTGTTCAAAACTTCATCCAATTCTTGTTGAGTTATTTCCCTTTTAGTATTTCATTCTTCTGCAAGCTTCCTATGGGCCAAATATACATTTTTTTCACACAGGACATATATGAAGTCAATGAAAGTCTTGATAATTGCTGACAGCTTATATATATCTATATCTATCTATCTATCTATATATATATGCCCAATTTCCTTCTGTGAGATAAGCATATCATGTGTACATCTGTTGGCTTGTGTGTGTTTGTATCAATATATGTACATACATACACATTTCTTTCAGTGTTTAATCCCCTTACGATGTTGTGATGGAAAAAGTGTGTGTCTTGATAAAATGAAACATTTCCTTCTCTAATTTTTAGTGATTTTTTTTCCCCTATCATATAATCTAATAAGTCATTGACAGGGCTGTGAGAGTCCCCAGAGTCTGTCGTGATGGCTTCACCTCTCTGTTTCTGGGAAGTATGTGTTAGAAAGTTGTATTGCTTTTGTTTTTTCCTAAATTCTACTTTTCTCCAAGTTTTATTTGGCTTTCAGCATGACTTGCCTTGTATTTGCATTTTATTTCCTTGCAATTTTGTTTGTATTTTATTTTTGTAACTACTACTCAGATTTAATGTGTAGACAAGCCATCCTTGTCCGTGGATAATGACCTGATCTTAGAAAACATATTCTCTTTGGAACATCACATTGTTCACAGCCACTAAGGTGATACCTCAGACTTAATCTTTGGGTGGAACAAAGAAAATCCTCATTGTATGTCACCTTTTTTCTTTTTTTGAATCAACCCCCTTGAATCTGTTTTTAAGGTTGGACGGAAAATGGGAAAAAGTAAAAGTCACGGGGAAAAAGGAAGACGATAACACTTATGTTTTTGAGTGTAAGTACGAGGGTTTCACTGAACAGAGTGTGTTTGGGTGGAAATCTTGGCACAACTTCCTTGAGTGACTGCACACATTTGAATTCTACTCCTACCAACAATCAGAGGGGTGAACAGGCTGCATTCCCTAAGATCTCCAAGCACTTCACTTTGTCATGGGACAAGGGTTCAAACAAACGGTTTGGAGGTCTCCTCCCAATTATGAGTGTTGCTCAGTGAGACAGAGGACCCTGGTGAGCTACAGCCCACGGCGTCACAAAGAGACAGACATGACCGAGTAAGCATGCATGCACTCGTGAGAACAACATAGGTAAACGTGTATTTCATACGGTTCTCAGAGATAATTTACAGCAGCCTTACGAACCGACTTCTCAAGCGTGTATCCTGAGTTTGCACATCAGTGCATTCACTTTTTAAAAACAACCTTAAAATATCTTATTCCATACAAGGTGTGGTGGATGAAATTAAGTGCCGAGAAATCATTCTAGGTTCAACAGTCAAAGCAGCTTCTGTTCAAAGCCGTGGGAATGCTGCCTAAAGTTTAATCCTCAAATTCTTTACCTTGACCCTAAACAACTTTCTTAATCTTACACGGCCTAAGGGGTGTATATGTGACTACAGTTGAAGTGCATCTGGTCAACTTTCCGAGAAGATGGGAATAAAACGATCTTGCCTGCTCCCCTTGCTGTCATAACAGTGGCAGCATTCACACCACCGTGGAGCGAGACACGGATTAGTACAGGATGACCCTTGCTAATACCCTCATTGTCCAAAATAAACCTATCTGGCAATGAATTAAGGTGGAGTTGTACATGTGCATCCTTTCTCTCTCACAGATGAGGGTACCAAAAGATTGAAAGTTGCTTATGTGTCCGACACGGTTCTGGTATTCTGTGTTTTCAGCGTGGATGAAAACGGTGTGGAGACGCCCTGTGCTGTAATATTGGCTGGTATGTATGATCCCCTCATATTCACATCAACATCGTGATGAAACGTTTCCATGGTCGGCACTTTATCCATGAAAGAAGGGTGTGGCGACAATATCCATTCTGCAGTCTACGGGACCTAGGTCTTTATGTTCAGTGAGTTAAGAACCCTAGAACGAGATCTACCAAGAAAGAGGACTTAGTAGGGGTGGGGAGATCAGATCCTCAGACATTTCTAAATAATTCTTATGTGTTCTCATTAAAAATATTTTAAAAAAACCCTGAATTTTACTAGAAATACATTTACCTTATCCTTTCAGTTTTCATTGGAGGAAAATCAGAATACTGTGTTGGTTTCTTTCTTTTTTTTTTTAACACATCAATTCATTTCAAGCCATAGCTATAAAGAGTCTAATCTTGATTTCACCATTGTATACCAGTATCCCAATGCACTCTAAGCTTTGGGACAGAAACTTTTAAAATAACCCTTATCCTCTTCAATGTTTCAAATGCATTGTTCCTAGAAACAGTGATATCTGCCCAAATACCCACACAGAATCCCTGAGAGGTGTGCACACCATTTAAACAACCTGTGTCTCTTGCAGGAAAGCTACTAGTTAGAACAGTGCATTAATTAAAGGATAGATCATCTCCCATTATTCTGTCTGACATGGCGAGTGTGTATCTGTCAGGGGAGAACCCTGTTTCCTGTGTATTTGGGTCAGAACAAGACCGTGTGGTAGGTACAGATTCTAGGAAGTTGGTCAAGGAGAAGGGCGGTTCCACAGAGTGACGGATGATCCGCAAATTCACGGAGCTCTTGCGAGTCTCTGGGGTTCTACTGCTGATGATGGGGAGGGGTTTTAGTTACAGAGTTGGATGGGGATTCATTCTTGAGACAGAGAGGAGACATCTGAGTCATGGGAAATTGTAATTGTTTGAGGCCTAATTTATATTAAGTGAAGATTTCACTTGGACATTCAAGCTCTTGTTTTGTATTCAGAAATTTCTCTGGGTTTAAGGAGCAAAAATCTGCTTTCTGATGCTGTTTTTCAGTTAAAGTAAATATTGAAGATGAAGCCTTGGCAAGATTCAAAGAGCTGGTAGAAAAGAAAAAGATTGAAGAGAAATATATTTTCAATTTCCTCGAAAGTGGTAATGGAACTGTATGTTTTCATAATATATCCTATCAGGAAACAAATCAGTTTATTTAAAATTTCTTTCTCCATAGATCATCTATAAAATATATTACTGTAAAAAAATAAAAAAGAAAGCATCACCTCGCAAATGGTAAGGAATGGTTGTAATCAGTGGATATTTTCTTCCTGTCCTTTCAATGTTCCCCCAGATGACTGTCCTCCCTGCGGACAATAAGGCTAGAGACAACCTCAGTGTAAGTGAAAACAGACTGTTGCTCCATAAAATGAATGAAAGGGGAAATATGGTGTTTTCACACTGGGCAAATTTCGTAGGTAATGTTTTCTTGTGCTGACAACTTACATTTTATCAGCGGAGAACTTATTTAGTTACAAGACCTAATTTCTTGTCTCTTGAGCCGTATTAAACCGCAAATGGGTTGGTTAATTAACGCTGAGCAGCTTCGGCGAGAAAACCTTTTCCTGCAGGAAGCTTGCAGACCAGAGTCATCAGAGAGAGGCAGGAACGGCCACAAGTTGGTGCAAGCCAATTAAGCGTTCCCGTCAGTGGTGACGTCACGGTTGTCCACCCACATTCCTTCCCCACCGGAAGCGGGATTAAACAGAGCTCACCTTTTGTGCAAGGCCAGTGTTTAGTCTCTCAACATTATGACAGAACCAGTAAATGCCTTCCGACCACACAGCCTGACACATGCATTTGGTTTACAGTCCTACTCAGAAGAACATCTGTTTAAAGTGTGATCTTGAAACTTTCTACAGTAATACAGCCTCAGAAAATGACAACAATTAGAGCTAAAGTGTGGGTGTTAATTTTCTGTTGAGAAAAAAAAAACAACACATTAGCTTCTAGGTCAATATGATAAGAAAGATGTAGTGCATATATTTAATGGAATATTACTCAACCATAAAAAGCATGTAATCATGCCTTTTGCAGCAGCCTGGATGGACTTATTGATTGTCATACTGAGTGACTCCCACCCACATGACTGAGATGTGGAGCAGTGAGGCCCACCGGGATTCTGACATTGGAACAGCTACCAGCCCCTGTTCCCTGCACAGCCTACTGCCTGAGCCTCACCCCTGGCAGCCGTTACACGGTCCACTCTGCTAAACCTTTGTTCCTGTTTTATTCACCTACAGGAAGAGTCACTGAGTGACTACATGGAATCAGATCAACAACACGAAGACGGCTTTCCTGGTTCCTGATCAACATGATCCTTCTTTCTTCACACTCACACTCCCTCTCCCATCTCATCTCTCTTGGTCACTAATCACATCCCATCTGGTGCATTTGATTTCTGAGGGTTTAAATAAATTTCTTTAGTATACAGCCGAGTTACGTGTATCGGTGCTGAATGTCCCTGTTTTAAAAGACATCATTATGCAGATTCAATTTAATTATTCAGAAACTGTGCCTTTAATAGGATCAGTGTTCCATCAGAAGGTTTCTGAGAAAGATTAAAAGGAGACGTCGTAGAGATTTGCAGAGGAGAAAGTGAAAAAGGACTCAACTTTCACAGGACCAGGGAAAAGGTTCTGGGTCATCTTACTGTAGGGGACGGGGCCGTTTGGTCAAGAAAGATGTCCCTAGAAAGCATCATAGTCATTACAAAGAAAGGAGCTTATGTTCCACTCTCTGAGCCTCGTAGAGAGAAAGAGTAAGATGCCGTGGGCCACAACAGGAAAATTCCATATTCTGACAGCACCAGTACTTCTACAAGTGAGTCGAAGCACTGACATTTCTTAATGACTGGACCTCTAGGAGTGAAAGTTGCATAGCAGCTGGGTATTGATTTAGACCTCAGTTGGGTCCTTCTCTTTGATTCCATGGACTGTAGCCCAGCAGGCTCCTCTGTCCATGGGATTCTCTAGTCAAGAAAGCTGGAGTGGGTTGCCATTCCCTTCTCCAGGGGATCTTCCCCACCCAGGGAGCAATCCTGGGTCTCCTGCATTGCAAAAGATTCTTTCCTGACGGAGCCACTGGTGAACCCTGGGTCAGTTCATAGGATCATGAGGTCGGTACAGTCTTTGCAGGAACAAGATGATTGACAGCTCAGTTAGGAAGCTGTCACTGTTCACAGAAACTAAAGATGGTCTTCAAGCCTCATAATCTGCAAAGAGCAGAGGATGCTAGTACTTCCAAGGAGTGGACATTCCCACCGTCCTGGGGAGAGCACACAGCCCGTCTCCCCATGGTGCTCAAGGTTCTTATAATCTGGAAGATCAACCATCCTAGATACAGAATGTTCTGAGGGTTTAGTCGAAGGTCAGAGATTTGGCCGAAGAGCTGGGAAAGGAATCCTAGACCTAAGTGACTTGTAACTGAACAAACGTTTTAGTTCCTACATGGACTTGGCCTCCAAATGGACTACAGTTGGACTACAGTTGTCAAAGGCACCAGTGATGAACGCTTCCGTGGCTTAGTTTGTAGTAACAAGGTCTAGGACAGTGTTTAAGTTCTCTCACTTGTATAGCAAAGTGTATCCTCTTGGACTTTGGACTCTAGCCTTCACAGGTGGTCTGGAAATGCTGGATTGTATGAGTGGAAACAAACAGAGGCAAATGAATATAGAGTAAGGGGGTGAGTCTCTTGAGAAATGTTGAAAGGCAAGACCTGGTATAATATAGATGGATTTATGTATATGTATCTATATTTATCTATATATATACACACACACACATATAAATATAAATGTGTGAATGTATGTATCTGTGATGTCAGTAATAATTTGGGAAAACCAATCATCACCACAAATCCAATGGATACCAATCATGAGGAAACTATAAACAGATTTATGTTACTGGAAGTAATACTCCTGATGAAATGTACACATTACTTGAAAGATATGTTACTAATCCTGATACAGGGAAAACAAAACAAAACAAAAAAAATTAAAAAAAAAATAAAAAACTTTTACTGTCCTTTAATCCAGAAAAGAAATTGAGTAGAATGCTCGATACATTTGCAGGGCAATAAGATTTAATTGAAATATTTAAGAAAAAAGAACAAATATTACTAAACTTACAGAAAGCCACCCACAGACTCATGATAATGTGAATTCATACTAAAGTACTGTCCACTCTAATTTTGAGAGGGTAACAGGCAGGAAGGCCAGGCGTCTCCAAATGGAGGAAATAGGCTGCAAGTGTCAGACATTTTTATCTCTCTTAAGTGGTAGGAGGAAATTTTTTTCCTTCTCTATACAAATTTAAAAAGGAGGTTTCTCTTAAAATACCGTGTTGCCATAATGACACCTGGTTTCACTTGAAGTTAACTGTTCTCAAACCCTGAGTTAACCAATGCACTTTTCTTATGGAAATGTTTGTCTTAAGCTATGTTAATGTAGTATGCATTTACCCCAGACTCTGTCTTCAAGTCGGGTCTGGGTTCTGCCCAAGGCTCAGAACCTACTTGACAAACCAGTATGTTATATTCAGATATTGTTCCCCTAATCTATGCAAACAAAACTATTTGTATGGTAATCTGCCCTTCTACAAGATTCAAGTCAATTGTTTTATGGCCTGGGTAGAATCATCTGGTGCCAAGATTATCCCAAAATGCATTTTATGGATGAGGGGCCTGGTGCCATTCTGAGTTTTAAGACATTCCTTTCTTTTCATTAACAGACTGCTAGTGACTAGCAGTCAATTCAGCTGCTAGTGACTTACAGCTGAAGGCTAGCAGGGGGTACTCTTTCTGCCCCCTTCTGATGCCTATGTCAGAAGCTTTCTCTATCGCCTTTATACTTTAATAAAACTTTATTACACAAAAGCTCTGAGCGATCAAGCCTCATCTTTGGCCCCGGATTGAATTCTTCTCTGGAGGCCAAGAATCCTGGCGTCTTTTCGTTCACCAACAACCTTTCAATTTGATCCTGAATCCTCTAGACACAATTAGGAACTTCTGACAGATTTTGTTAAATTCTATATACTCAGAGACAACATGAATTCTAAACTGTACATGCACCCCAGTATATAGCAGCCCTATTTGCAGCAACCAGGACATGGAAGCAACATAAATGTTCACCAAGAGAGGAAAGGATAAAGACGTACTTGTTGTTATTTAGTCGTAAATTATGGCCAACTCTTGGTCACCCCGTGGACAATAGCTCTCCAGGTTCTTATGTTCATGGGATTTCCCAGGCGAGAATAGTCAATATACACAATGGAATACTACTCAGCCATTTGCAGAGCTGTGGATGCACCTACAGAGTGTCATAGAGTGTGAAGTCAGCCAGAAAGTGAAAAACAAATACAGTATATTAACTCATAAGTGTGTGCAGTCTATTAACAGGAGAGCAGTACAGATGGACCTAAGCTCCAGGGCAGAAGGAGAGACAGAGACAGAGAGCCCAAACATACGGACACCAAGGAGGAAGCAGGCAGGGTGGTGGTGGAGGATTTGCAAGATAGGGGCCGACGCTTATACATTGTTGATGCTATGTATGAAATAGGTACCTAATGAGGACCGACTGCCCAGCACACGGATACCTACCCAATGCTCTATGGTGACATGAACAGGAAAGAAATCCAGAAAAGAGGGGATACATGTGCATGTCCAGCTGATTCACCTTGCCCATGGGCAGAAGCCAACACAACACTGGAAAGCAACTCTATTCCAACAGAGATGTTATAACAGTTCTACATACATATGCATGCTTTGTCATTAACAGACAAACATACGAACACGCTGAAGGGTGGTTTTTGTTTTGCACATGCATGATAATTAAAATATAAAGAGAATTACATTTCTGATTAGGTCCTAATATTTGTAGAGATTGTGTGAATTCATAGGGATCTAACTTACGAATGCAATGTTTTGTATTTTCCACTATGAATGTGTCATAGCTGATAGAACATCAGATTTATTTCTAAATGGTTTTGACACCACAATCAACAAACCAGTGAATGACTTTTATATATATCAATTGTTCTATAATTGCTTTAAATGTAATGCCTTATGAAAGTGAATGCCCTTCTAAGGACTTCTCTCCCGGCTCAGTGGTTAGAACTCTGCCTTCACAGGTTCCATTTCTAGTTGGTGAGCTAAGACCCCACATGCCTTGTGGACAAAAAACCAAAACAGGAAAGAAAATCTTAAAAAAAAAAAAAGGCCGTGAATATACTTGTAGAATTTTTTGATAGATAGAACCTTTCAAAGAGACCATTCAAAACACACTCATATTTTATGTTCTTGAGTCCTACCATGTTCTGCTCACAGATTCACACTTAACTCACTTTTCCAACCCTCCTCAGAGCATCACTCCAAACCTTCTCTTTGGAAATAGTCCCTCTTTACCTAACACGACCCCAAACACACTCTAGAACTTTCCACCTTTCTCTATTCTCAACCTAAAACTTCCAAGTGGGGATTCATTTGGCAATATGTATCTGCGTGTTTGTCTTCTTTCACAGGAAGACTCCTCACTGGAGGATGTACTGAGTCTGTCTGCTTCCTGCTGAATTCTGAGGCTCAGGCTCTTGTCGGCCCTAAATCTCTACTTACTGAATTCAGGACCAAGTGTGGACCTGAGGCATCATACAGAACACACGTTGTCTATGATGTACATGGAGGTGGAAGTTTAGCGGACATTGTAAGGGACTTTTTCTCTAGTATTTTACTGTCAGATAAAGGAGAATTCAAGGCATGCTGCAGAGAAAGAAACTTTTCTCTCCGGTGGTGCACACATCTTGAGAAGTTCTACTCTGGGGTTTTCCACTGTTGATGTTGCATTTGGTTTCCAACGTGGCATCATGTAGCACTCACCAATTATCTGTGTCGCGTGGAGGGGTGGAAAATTTCAATTCCTGTTTAACTGATAGTGAAACACTCTCATCAAGGGCTATGTCCAGGTGCTGACGGGCTGAAATACCTAGAAAGGAATTAGCTGTCCAGCATTCAGGAAAACTAACACTTGCGATGAAAAGAAAACGTGCATTGACTGATAAATGCCAGCACTGGAACACAAAAACAAAGGTGAACAGTGACGCCATACAATGGGACCTTTCTCTATGGGGCCTTTCTCTATGGGCCCTTTCTCTATGGGGCTGGTCCTCTCTGACATTTCTAGGAAATTTCCTCCCGTCCACGCCAACCTGCAAATCCAAAAGTTTCCACAGGTACTAGGAAGGTCATGGAAATTTCAGACAAATGCGCCACCCTTGGGAACTATGTGAAATGTACAACATAGGTACCTTGAACCTCGGCCGTGAATCCTTGAAGGAACTGGGCGTTCTTTGTGGACAACATCCAAGGTTTCCTTGCACTGTTTGCATAGGAGCTGTGCAATCTTAGATAGAAAAACAATCATCATAGAGTAAAGAAAAAAGTAAGAGGTAATTAGTAAACTAGGAAAGAGAGGCTTCACAGTTACAGAAACCTGGACAAAGTAGAGAAAGAGACGCCAGGGGGACATACCAAGCTTGGATTAGCATTGTTTGGGGACAGGAGTTACAAGAGCGTTGTTTGAGTAAAATGATTCCTTTTTTTATGTATCAATTTTTTACCTACATTTTGGAAATACTGATGAAAAGAGAGTTTGGAATAAAGGTCCTATGTCTTCCTTCATTTACAGACTAACAGGATTGCTACAACCTGTTGCAGTCATCTCTTAGGGTAACTATGTTTAATCTCCCCTCCATTGGCTGTTAGAAAGGACTTCCTAAGACGGAATGGTCCTAGGACACATTCCCAGGGGACACATCTTGGTAAGAATCCAAGAGGAAAACTTGGGGATGTTGGAGGTGCATAAGGAGAGATGCAAGGGTGATGATGGGTGGATGAGGGGTGTTAGCTGGGATCAGAACTCTGCTCGAAATTCTCTGATTGGGGTTAGTGGTGAAGAGTCTACACTTCCAATGCAGGGGGTGCTGGTTCCATCTCTGAGTGGGCACCTGAGATCCCTGGTTGAGAAAAAATACGAAGAAGAGACTCTTTGGTTGTTTGAGTGACCTCGATAATAACTAGACAGGAAGAGTTAGGACATTTGCCTTTTTCTTCTTGTTGTTATTCAGTCACTCAGTCGTGTCTGATTCTTTACGACCCCACAGACTGCAGCACGCCAGGCTTACCTTGTCCTTATTTAGTATCCACAAATTAGAATAAAGCTACTGTCTTGCTTTCTTCTTTGTCTAAGAAATACCCGAATCAGTAAATAAATGATATATTACAAATCAGATGGGTAAAGAGTGTCTGGAACGGGAGAGATGGGAATGAGTTGCTGACATGCCTTTTTCAGATGAGGTTAAGGGGACTGTGAACGGATCCTGCTCTGCGTTATAAGGAGGACAGAGCCCGCTATGGGGCAGGAGGAGGTGATGAAGAATTTGTGCTCACGTGTTCCTTGTCTCAGAGAAGTAGGAGGCTTTCTAAGGTTCTCTTAGGAA
The DNA here is from genome assembly GCF_019320065.1 of Cervus canadensis. Lineage (NCBI taxonomy): Eukaryota > Metazoa > Chordata > Mammalia > Artiodactyla > Cervidae > Cervus > Cervus canadensis. Next base: position 7,469,188 of record NC_057419.1, read on the forward strand.
ATCATTTAACTATGTGAAAACACACACTCAGTTTTACTTTAAGAAACTAAACTTTAAAGTTTAGTTTAATCTCCTTAGATTAATTAATTAATCTCCTTAATCTCCTAAGATTAAGCAAACAATACAGGAGTGGGGGATGTGTGTCCTGGATAGTTTATCCTATTTTGGATCTCAAGATAGAAGGGAAAATAAATATTCCTGGACCTTAAAATACAGGATGTGTACTGTGATTTCTCATTCATTCTAAAAGTAAAATTTCCAGATTCACTCAACCTTCTCCTATAACAATCCACATGATTGAAATCACAAAATGCCATTGAAGATCATCCCTACCAAGGAGGTTATTGAAGATGAATTCTGTGTAACCTTGGTCTTGGGAGGAGCAACCATTGGTTTATGATGTTGAGCCAACATAACGATCCTATAAAAAGTGGCACCAATTCCCATCTCGACAGAAGAAAGTCCACGAGAGACACAAGATGAAGGTTCTGTTCCTGAGTCTTCTCCTTGGTCTGGTTTGTGCTTCTCAAGAAGAGGAAGCTGAGTAAAGTGTCTCGGAGGTACCAGGGATGGTCTGATCTTGGAGGAGGTCTTGGGTGTGTGTGTGTACTTTTTCTGGGTTTGTTATGTTGATCCATAAGCAAATTGTGTCTGTCCAGCGCAACACTGCTCCATTTACTGGGTCTATACCTGTTCTGTTTGACGTATCATCTCTATTGTGTATTAATTGACTCGTGCATTTTTACTGCTCTTGTAATAGAGAAAGAGGATCCGCCAAACAGCTGATGGATTTGAGTTCTTGCATTTGACATCAGAACTTAAGCTTTCTCAGAAATGTCTCAATTCCTTCTTTTACTCTGACTTCATTATTTACATTATTTTTACAAATTCTGTTTTGTTCAGTCACGTTAGATAATGTGTGCTGATTTGCACAAGGGATGGAAAACTCATGAGGGATGACTCTGGATGAAATAAAAAGAGAAGGAGGAATATTTCTAAGGTGAATTTTGTTGTTAGCTTGCAGGAGAATGGGAAACCGCATATATTGCCTCCAATAACCTAGAGAAGACCAATGAGAACGTCTCAGTCATGACTTGCTTGTGTTTTATTGTGTTTCCTGATGGAAAGGTCATAATAATCTATATCTGTATTTACAAGTAAGTAAAAATAACCCAGGGGGAAAACACCTATAAACCCCAGGCCTGAGGGAGGGTGTCTCTCCCCTGTCTGCAGGGAGCTCTCTGGGTGATGTTGAGAGCAGGATGCCCTGAGCTGTGGGGCTGAGCAGGGTCTCTGAGCTGGGGCGGGGGTGGGGCAGTGCCCCTGTGAGCCTCCAGGGAATGTCCTGGAGACTTTGCTTAGAGGGTGGGGGCCCCAGAAGCTGCATTGGCCCCAACCCAATAAGGGAAAGAGGGACACAGCAGAGGGAAGAGGCTCGTGTCTTTCAACCCACACTCCCCAACAGGGGCTTGACACCTTCCTGTGGAATTTGTAATAGATGGTTCCCACTGAGTGCAGAAGCCAAGGGCTGGGAAGAGCACCCAGTGAGCTCTGCCCTTGGAGCTTCGTCACGGGAGGTTTCATCACCACTGAGTTTACTAAAGACTCACAGCCCCAAGGACCACTCAGGGAATGTCCACTACAGGGCAGAGGGTTTACTAAGAACATGCAAACTCAGGGATGCATTTTGAGGAATACAAATATTAATAAACAAGGAATTATTATATAGCACAGGAAATGCAGCTCAATATTCTGTCATAATGTAAATGGGAAAGGAATTTCAAAAACAATAGATAGATGTATATGGCCAACAGAAACACTGTCCTGACACCTGACTTTAACACAGCATCGTTAATCAATTATGCTGCAATGAATTAAAAAATTAGCCTTTCCAGGTGGTGCTAGAGGTAAAGATTCCGCCTGTCAATGTAGAAGATATAAGAGATGCAGGATCGATCCTTGGGTCAGGAAGATCCCTTGGAGGAAGGAATGGCAAGCCACTTTTGTACTCTTGCCTGGGAAAACCCCTGGACAGAGGAGACACCAGGCTGCAATCCGTAAAGTCACAAAGGGTTAGACATGGCTGAAGGGATGTAGCCTGCATGCATAAAAAAATAAATAGAAAAATAAAAATAACTAAGAGAGTTATGCCAGGAAAGACTGGTATATAAATAAATAAATATATAATCCATTATATGGTCCACATGAGATACAATTGTGACTTCCTGGGTGACTCAGTGGTAAAAACAAAACAAACAAACAAACAAAACCACCTACCAATGCAGGAGATGTGGGTTCAATCCTTGTGTCAGGAAGATCCTCTGAAGAAGGAAATGGCAACCCATTTCATTCTTCTTACTCAGAAAGCTCCAAGCACAGAGGAGGCTGGTGGGTTATAGTCCAAGGGGTCGCAAAAGAGTTAGGCATGACTTAGTGACTAAATAGCAACAAAAAGATGCAGTTGTTTGTGTTGTTATTTTAATTGATTGTATGCTCTTTATCAGATTGAACATTGACACATAAACATACGTATAAATCCTATCCCGGGAGATTACCTCTGTTTTCAGTCATTTCTTAAGAATACCATATTGTTCTTCCTCTTTGCCATTTTTACAACTTTGATGCGTGTAACATTTAATTTAATTCAGATGATGATTGTATCTACCACAGTCAACATCAATCCCTTTTTTACAACTTTGATGTGTATTACATTTAATTTAATTCAGATGATGATAGTATCTACTACAGTCAACACCAATCCCTTACAAGAAAAGGAGTATCCCTTATAGTCAACAAAAGATTCTGAAATGAATTACTTGGATACAACCTCAAAAATGAAAAGAATGATCTTGATTTGCTTCCAAGGCACACCGTTAAACATCACGGTAATCCAAGTCCACACTCAAACCGTTAATGCTGAAGAAGTTGAAACTGAAAGGATCCATGAATATCTACAAGACCTTCTAGAACTAAGAGAAAAAAAGATGTTCTTTCATCATAGGGGACTGGAATGCAAAAGTTGGAAGTCAGCAGATGCCTGGAGTAACCTGGAAGTTTGGCCTTGGAGTAGAAAATGAAACAGAGCCAAGACTAGCAGAGTTTGGCCAAGAGAATGCACTGGTTATAGCAAACACTCTCTTCCAACAACACAACAGAGGACTCTACACATGGACATCATCAGATGGCCAATATAAAAATCGGATTGATTATATACTTCGCAGCAGAATATGGAGGAGCTGTACACAACAAGACCGGGAGCTGATTGTGGCTGAGATCATGAACTTCTCATTGCAAAATTCAGACTTAAGTTGAAGGAAGTAGGAAAAACCATTCAGGTATGACCTAAATAAAATCCCTTATGATTAAACAGTGAAAGTGACAAATAGATTCAAGGGATTAGATCTTATAGACAGAGTGCCTGAAGAACTATGGACAGAAGTTCATGACATGTATGGGAGGCAGTGGTCAACACCATCCACAAGAAAAAGAAATGCAAAAAAGACCAAATGGTTATCTGAGGAAGCCTTACAAATAGCTGAGAAAAGAACAGAAGTGAAAGGCAAAGAAGAAAATGAGAGATATACCCATCTGAATGCAGAGTTACCAAGAACAGGAAAAAGAGGTAAGAAAGACTTCCTAAGTTAACAATGCAAAGTAATAGAGGAAAACAAAAGAATGGAAAAGTCCAGAGATCTCTTCAAGCAAATTAGAGATACCAAGAGAACATTTCATGAAATGCTAGCCACAATAAAGGACAGAAACAGTATGGACCTAACAGAAGCAAAAGATATTAAGAAAAGATGGCAAGAAGACACAGAAAAACTGTACAAAAAAAGTCTTAATAATCTGGATAACAACATTTGCGTGATCACTGACCTAGAGCCAGACATCCTGGAGGGTGAAGTCAACTGAGTCTTAGGAAGCATTACTATCAACAAAGCTAGTGGAGGTGATGGAATTCCAGCTGAGTTAATTCAAATCCAAAAAGATGATGTTGCTGAAGTTCTGCACTCAATATGCCAGCAAATTTGGAAAACTCAGCAGTGGTCCGGGATTGGAAAATATCAGTTTTCATTTTAATCCCAAAGAAGAGGAATGCCAAAGAATGTTCAAACTACCACAAAATTGCACTCATTTCACATGCTAGCAAGGTAATGCTTGAAATCCTTCAAGCTAGGCTTAAGCAGCACATGAATCAAGAACTTCCAGATGTTCAAGGTGGATGTAGAAAATGCAGAGGAACCAGAAATCAAATTGCCAACATCTGGGGGATCATAGAAAAAGCAAGGGAATTCCAAGGAAACATCTATTTCTGCCTCATTGACTATACTAAAGCCTTGGACTGTGTGGATCACAATAAACTGTGGAACATTCTTAAAGAGATGGGACTACCAGGCCACTTTACCTGCCTCCTGAGAAACATGTATGCAGATGAGCAGCATTTAGAACTGGTAATGGAACAATGAACTATTTCTAAATTGGGAAAGGTGTACATCAAGATTGTGTATTGTCACTGTGCTTATTTAACTTATATGGAGGTTACATCATGTGAAATGCTGGGTCGAATGACTCTCAAGCTGGAATCAAGATTGCTGGGAGAAATATCAATAACCTCAGATATGTAGATGACATCACCCTTATGACAGAAAGTGAAGAGGAACTAAAGACCCTCTTTGATGAAACTAAAAGAGGAGAGTAAAAAAGCTGGCTTAAAACTCAACATTCAAAAAACTAAGATAATGGTATCAGGTGCCATTGATTCATGGCAAATAGATAGGGAAAAAGTGGAAACATTGACAGACTTTATTTCCCTGGGAATCAGAACCATTGTGGATGGTGACTGCAGCCATAAAAGTTAAAGACATTTGCTCCTTGGAAGAAAAACTATGACAAACCTAGACAGCCTATTTAATCGTAGAGATATTTGCCAACAAAGGTCTATTTAGTTAAAGCTATGGTTTTTTCCAGTAGTCATGTACAGATGTGAGAGAGTGTCTAAGAATTGATGCTTTTGAACTGTGGTGTTGGAGAAGACTCTTGAGAGTCCCTTGGACTGCAAGGAGATCCAGCCAGTCCATCCTAAAGGAGATCAGTCCTGAATGCTCATTGGAAGGACTGATATTGAACCTGGAACTCCAATACTTTGGCCACCTGATGCGAAGCGCCGACTCATTGGAAAAGACCCTGATGCTGGGAAAGATCGAAGGCTGGAGGAGAAGAGGGTGACAGAGGATGAGGTGGTTGGATGGCATCACTGATTCAATGGACATGAGTTTGAGCAAGCTCCGGGAGATGGAGAAGGACAGGGAAGCCTAGCATTCATGGGGTGGTAGAGTCGGACACAACTGAGTGATTGAAAAACAAATTTTTCATGGAATTTTCACGGGGCCACTCTTTCAGAAATTAACTTCACTGAAGTGTATTTATGTGTAATGTATGCACCTTTTTGGAGGGCATAGTTCAATAAGTCTTGACATATGTACAACTATTTCACCATCTCCCAAATCAAGAAATAAAAATCTTCCATCACTGCCAAAAATCCCCCTTATTTCTTTTATCATTAAATGTCTTCCCCTTGAGGCACAAGTAATAATTGACCGATTTTTATCACCTCTTCTAGAACCTCAGAAAGCCTCATTTTCCCCTGCTTCTATGACTCAACATGTTTGGGAAATTATCCACAGGACGACAGGACAGACAGAAGGAGTTACTTATTTCAAAGCCAGGTGAAAGGACTCTGCTCACTTATATAAGAATTTTCACATTTTTCATTTATTGGGCAGCTGTTTTTTTTTTTTTTTCCCCACTGTGGCTGTTTTGAGTAACTTCGATGCAGTTCCCTGATGACTAGCAACAAGTCATTCAGCGCAATTCATTGTGGCTAATCTCTTGCAACATGTCTCTTCAGTTCAGTTCAGTCACTCAGCCATATCCCACACTTTGTGACCCCATGGACTGCAGCATGCCTCCTGTCCATCACCAACTCCTGGAGCTTGCTTAAACTCATGTCCATGGAGTTGGTGATGCCATCCAACCATCTCATCCTCTGTCGTCCCCTTCTCCTCCTGCCCTCAATCTTTCTTTGCATCAGGGTCTTTTCTAAGCACCCAGTCTCTTCAGTAACTTACCCAATTCTTTTTGGGTTCTTTCCTTTTGAATATTTGTTTTGTGTGCATTCTTCATATGTGCCAGATATATGTATTTTTCTCATATATGTGTACAAAGAGAGATACAAGAACATAAAGCGCTTTGTTATACAGGTAGCATACACATAATTGTCAGATATTTGACTATCATTTACTATGTGAAATATCATATGTACTTTGTATGTCTGTATGTGTACAATGTGTCTACACAGAGAAGCCCTTTCATGTTAATTCTTCTTAGGCTGTTTTATTTTACTTATTTATTTTAAATAGTTTTAGTTGTGCTGGGTCTTCATTGCTATACCCAGGCTTTCTTGAGTTGCAGCGAGCTGGACCTGGCCTCCAGTTGTGATGTGCAAGTTGCTAACTGCATTGGCTTCGTTTGTTGTGGATCATGGGCTTTAGGCAAGTTGGCTTCAACAGTTGTGGGGCAAACACCTTAGTGTACTCTGCAACAAATGGGATCCTCCCTGACTAGGGATCAAACTTCTGTCCCCTGCATTGGCCAGTGGATTTGTATCCACTGGGCCATCACAGAAGTCCTCTTCTGCTGTTTTTATCCAAGAAGAGTCTGTTTCTGATAATATTTGAAACGTTTTCTTTAATTTCTTGTACTTTTGGGCTATTATATCATTTAAGAATACATGGCCAGGGTTGTGAGACCACTAACGTCTGTCTAGATAGCTATGCCTCTCAGATTCAAGGAAAGGATTAAAAGCAAAGATGTCATTTTTTATCCTCCATCCTAAAATTCTGTATTTCTGTGTGCTTATTTGTTTGTAAACATGACCTAGTTTGTATTTGGAGTTTATCTTTGGAGCTATTCTCAGATTTAATTTGTTCACATGACAGCCTTGTCACTCAATACTTACTTGATGTTACACAGCATATTTATTCTCTGGTGAACGTAACATTGTTCAAAGATACAAACATGGTATGTGACATGGGGTGTTAGAAGGGTGAAACAAATGAGGTGTCATGTTTTTATCAGTTTCATTAACCAACTTAAATATGTTTTGTTTTTAAGGGTGAAAGAAGTGTTATCTGTTATTGGAACACAGATAGAACCCTATATTTACACATATGAGTGTAAGTATGAGTATTTCAGAGGTAAACTAAAGTTCGGCTGTAAATCTTGGTTAAACTTCCCTCAAGAACTGCATATATCTGAATTCTAGGTTTACTAACAATTAGAAGTTGCACCATGCACTGGCCCTAAATCTTCTGAGCACCTCATTTGTCATGAACACAGTGTCCAATCACAGAACTTGGATGGCCCCTCACAATGATGAGGGACCTGTTGTTGTTTAGTCACTGAGTCGTGTCCAACTCTTTGTGATCCCTGGACAGTAGCCCGCCAGGCTTCTCTGTACATGAGATTCTCCAGGCAAGAATACTGGAGTGGGTTACCATTTCCTCTTCCAGGGGATCTTCCAGACCCCAGAGATCAAACTTGCCTCTCTTATGTCTCCAGCTGGGTTCTTAACCACTAGGACCATGAATTTTTGAACTGGGTTTCTATAATATGCTCATTCTGTTAAAAAAAAACAAAAAAACTGTTGGGACTTCCTGGTGATCCAGTGGTGAAGAATCCACCTGCAACTGCAGGGATGACAGGTTGGGTCTTTGGTCCGGGAAGATCCCATATGACTTGGGGCAATGGATCCCATGCACCATGACTACTGATCCTGTGGTCTAAATCCCGGTTGTTGGGAATACTGAGCCCCAAATTCACAAATACTGAAGCCTACAACCCCTAGAGCCCCAGGTCACCACAAGAGAAGCCACTGCATTGAGAAGCTTGTGCCCTGCAACTTGAGAGTAGCTCCCGCTCGCTGCTAGTGGAAAAAGCCAGCTCAGCAACAAAGGCCCAGGAGAGTCAAAAATAAACAAACTAATTAAAGGCATTTTTAAAATCGTCTGGATCCATTACAATACATGCTGTAGATAGCACCTAGTAAAGCAGTGAGAAGTGACTGGTTAACTGTAGGAAAAGGTGGGGATGAGGAAATATATTGTTGTCATAAGAATGGTAGTGTTCAGAGCACCCGTGAACTGACACACACCTCGATACAGCATGGGCTGTTGTTAATGCCCGCAATATGTCACAATACATCTAAATGACAATAAATTTAGGCAGGGTTGTGTATATGTAACTTTTCTCTCTCTCACAGATGAGGGTACAAACAAAATTGAATTTGTTCACATTTCCGAAAAAGCTCTGGTAGCAGTTAACGTCAACGTGGATGAAACAGGCAAGGAGACAGAACAGGTTCTCCTATTCGGTATGTATGCCATCCCATGGTTCCCATTGCCATTGTCAGAGAACAGATCCGCTGCCAGGACTTTTGTTCAGAATCTCAGGAGGTGCTGACAATATTCAGTATCAGTGTACAAGACCTGCAGCTTTATGCTCACAGTTAAAGATCCAGGGGAAGGTAATCTACAAAGAAACAGGAGGCCATAGGGTGTGGATGTCACATCATTGAACATTTCCAGATAATTCCTACCTGTTGAAACTAAAAAATTGATTGTTATTACAAATTGTTTTAAACATGTCAATTAATTGCAAGCTGTGGCTATAATGAGTGTGACCTCAGTTGCTGTATTTTATACAAGGTATCCCATGCACTCTAAGCCATGGAACAAAGACTTTTCTAATTATTCTTTATCCTGTTCAATTATCCCAATATATTATCTTGTCCACACTGACATCATCTCAAATAACCACAAAGAAACACTACGTGGTATGTGAACTGTTAAGCTACCAGGTGTTTGTATCAGAAAAGGGTAGAATGGTGCATTATTAAAGAATAAATCATCTCCCATTAGTTTGTGATGTAGTGAATATGTCTGTCAGGGGACAACCCTGTTTCCTATTTATCTGGATTCAGAACAAGACTTGAGTAGCCAGTACAGATACTAGGAAGTTGATCAAGGAACAAGTTGTTTCCTGACTGTGATGCAAGGAGACCCAAATTCATGGAGCTCCTATAATGCTCCGAGGTCCTGTTTCTGATGCTGGAATTGGGGGGCACTAGTTACAGAGCTGGACAAGGATTAATTTTTCAGAGAGACTGCAGACATCTGTGTCATAGGAAATGGTAACTGTTTGAGACTGCTTAAATTATTCCAAGTGAAATCTGATAGGCACATTAATTGTTTTCATTCTGTATTAAGGAATTTTTAGGGCTTGTAATGGGTAAATTTCTATCTCCTGCATGGTGATATTCAGGCAAAGGAAATGACGTTGACAAGGAAGACTTAGAGAAGTTCAAGGAAGAGACTCTAAAACGGGGGATTCCAGAAGAAAACATTTTGGGTTGCACCAAAGCTGGTAATGGAACTATACTTTTTCCTGTCTACATCTTTCATTTCACATGTAAATGTGCTGTCAAGAAACAAATGAAGTTATTTTTAACAGATTCTTCCTAAGGAATCATTTACATAACCAGTTATTTTTAAAAAGACACCTTGGAAACTTTACGGAATGGCAGTAATTGGTAGATCGTTTCTTTCTTTCTCCAGATAAATGTCTTCCTGGTGGGAAGAAAATAACCTCAAAACAACCTAATTGTAGGTAAACATGGTCTGTTACTAATGCTGATTTATTTGATAAATCACTAATTACACATGGTGATTTCATATGTGCCAAATTGTGCAGGTAACCATTTTCTGGTCCCAACAACTTATATTCTATCACTAGAGAACAGTTTCTATTGCTTAGGTAATTTCTCTTTTCTTGAGCCATATTAAATTGAAAAGTGGTTGGTTGATTAAGGCTGAGCAGCTTTGGCTCATATCCTGCAGGAATCTTGCAGACCAGAGTCATCAGAGAGAAGCAGGGATCCCCACAAGTTGGTGATAAGTAGTTAGTGTTCTTGTCAGTCCTGACCTCACGGTTGTCCACACGTGGCCCTCCAACAGGAGAATGGGGATTAAAGAGAGCTCACATTTTCTGTAGGACCAGTGTGTAATCTCACATGATTCTGACAGAACCAGTAAAGTCCTTCCAACCACGTTGTCTGAAACATGCATTTAAATTATATTCGCATTCAGAAGATGAGTTTCTCAAAGTAAGATCTTTAAACTTTCTAAACTAAGACAGCCTCAGAAAACCGAAACTGATAAGGTTAAAGTGTGACTTATAATTTTCTGTGGAGAAAGAAAAATGAAAGAAAAAGAACACAGAAAAACCCTCACTTCCAGGTGAATATGATAAGAAAGGTGTGGTACATATATTCAATGCAATATTACTCAGCCACAAAATGAAATAATGCCATCTGTAGCAATATACATCCACCTAAGAGACTGTCATACTAAGTGAAGTCAGTCAGACAGAAAGACAAATACCATATGCTATCACTTATATGGGGAACCTAAAATGTGACCCCAAGGACCACAACAAAGAGAAGCACATACACAGAGAAAACACTCATGGTTGCCAAGGGGGAATGGTAGGGCAAGAGAAGGATTGGGAGTTTGGGGTTATCAGATGCAAACTATTCTATGTAGGATGGAAAGACCAAAAACTCCTCCAGTATAGTACAGGGAAGTATATGCAATACTCTGTAAAAACCTAACTGGGAAAATCATCTGAAAAAGAATAGCTGTTTGTATGTAGAAAGTTCACTTTGTTGAACACCTGAAACTTAGGTAACATTAATAACCAACTGGACTCCAATGTGGGCTTCCCTGATAGCTCATTTGGTAAAGAATCGACCTCAGTGCAGGAGACCCTGATTCAATTCCGGGGATGGTAAAATCTGCTGGAGAAGGGATAGGCTACCCTCTTCAGTATTCTTGGGCTTTTCTTGTGGCTCATCAGGTGAAGAAGAATTAAAAAATAATATTTCTTGAAGACCCAAAAGACAAAACATGTGTGATAAGAGGCATGTGTTCCAATTACAGACCTGAACTTGCATTCTGAAATCAATAGTACTAGAATCTATCCCAAATGGGAAACTTTGCCCCATATGTACATCCTGGTCAAATTCCACATGGACTCCCCACCTACATCACAGAGATGTGGAATAGGAGGTCCACCAGGATTCTGTCCATTGGATTACCTACCAGCTCCTGTACCTTGGGCATGGACTGCCTGAGGCTCACCCCTGTCAACCGTCACTCAGCCGCCTCTACTAAACCTCTGGTTCTGTTTGTTCACCTACAGAGAGAGTCACTGAGACCAGACATGTCTTCTTCCCCATGGAATCAAGATCAACAACATGACGATGACCTTCCTGGTTCCTGATTATCATGACCCTTCTCTCTTCACAGTCACACTCCTTCCCCATCTCATCTCTCCTGGTCAGTAATCACGTCCTGTGTGGTGGTACTTGATTTCTGAGGGTTTAAATAAATTGGTTGAATATAGATCCGATTCAATTGTGTCTTTACTGAAAGTCTATGTTTTAAAACACACAAATATGCACAGTAAATGTAACTATCTGGAAACATGCATTTCCAAAGATAGGTGTTTATCAGAGGCCATTCTGAGAATTAACTGGAGATGCCCTCGAGGTGTCCAGGGTAGAAGGAGAAAAAGGTCTAAACCATTACAGGACAAGGGACAGGGTTATGATCCTCCTACTGCAGTGGGAGGGGACAGTCTGCTCAAGAAGGATGTCCCTAGAAAGCATTGTACTGGTTACAGGGAAAGGAGGTGGTGTTCCACTCTCTGAGCTTCATAGAGAGGAAATGTAAGGTGCCATGGACCACAGCTGAGGGGAAACGTGTCTTCTGACAGCACCAGCACTTCTGTAATTGAACTGGAGGACTGATACTTCTTAATGATTGGACCAGTTGGAGAGAAAGAGTCCCTGAGACCAGACGGATCCTTCTCTGCCCAGAATTAAGATCAACAACACAAAGACACTCTCCTGGTTCCTGATCAACATGATCCTTATCTCTTCACACTCACACTCCCTTTTCCTCTCATCTCTCCTGGTCACTTAATCACGTCTGGTCTGGTCATGTTTGATTTCTGAGGGTTTAAATAAACTGCTTAACTTACAGTCAGCTTACAAGTGTTTGTTCCAAAAGCCCCTGTTTTCTAACACACAAAAACGTACATTAAACTTAGCCATCCAGAAACATTTGCCACGAATAGGTTAGCTGTCCCATCAGAGACAATGATGGAGTAAATAGAGATGTCCTAGAGGTGTCCAGGGAAGGAGGAGAAAAAGGACTAAGCAATCAGGGGTCAGGGGTCAGTGTCATGATCCTCTTACTGCAGCGGGAGGGCACAGTGTGGTCAAGAAATATGTCTCTAGAGAGCATCTCATTCATAACAGGAAGGGAACCTGTATTCCAGTCTCTGAGCTTCACAGACAGGAAGCATAAGAAGCCACGGGCCACAACTGAGAAACATGTGTATTTTGAGGGCACTTCTACAATTGAGCTGAAGGACTGATACTTCTTAGCCTTTGGATCACTGGGAATCAAAGGTGGAGCAGCCCCTGAGCCTTGGTCAATACAAAGGACCATGACTCAGGGCAGTGTTTACAGGTACAAGATGATTGACAGCTCAGTCTAGAAGTTGTGAGTCTTCATAACACTTAAAGATGGTCTTCCAGCCTCTTATGTTTCCAACGCCGGTGGATGCTAGGATTTCCAAAGACTGGCCTTCCCACTGTCCTGGGCAGAACACACTGGTCACTCCCCATGGTGGTTGAGCTGTTTGTAGTCTACAAGAACTAGCCCCCTCAAGATATAGAACTGATTCCAAGGGTTGGGGCCACAGGTCTGATATGTAATCTAGGAGCTGGGGAAATAATACTAGAAGTAACAAGAGAATAAATGTTTAAGATCCTATATACACACGGTTTCCAAATGTGCTACAGCTGGTTGGCCATTGTCAAAGAATCCAGTAATGAATGTTTCCATGGCTTCAGTTCAGTTCAGTTCAGTCACTCGGTCCTGTCTGACTCTTTGCGACTCCAAGAACTGCAGCACGCCAGGCCTCCCTGTCCATCACCAACTTCCAGAGTCCACTGAAACCCATGACCATTGAGTTGGTGATGCCATCCAAGCATCTCATCCTCTGTCATCCCCTTCTCCTCCTGCCCTCAATCTTTCCCAGCATCAGGCTCTTTTCCAATGAGTCAGCTCTTCACATCAGGTGAACAAAGGATTGGAGTTTCATTTTCAGCATCAGTCTTTCCAATGAATATTCAGGACTGATTTCCTTTAGGATGGACTGGTTGAATCTCCTTGCAGTCAGAGACTCTCAAGAGTCTTCTCCAACACCACATTTCAAAAGCATCAATTCTTCAGCACTCAGCTTTCTTTATAGTCCAACCCTCACATTCATACATGACTACTGAAAAAACCATAGCCTTGACTAGATGGACTGTTGTTGTCAAAATAATATCTCTGCTTTTTAATATGCTGTATAGGTTGGTAATAACTTTTTTCCCAGGGAGTAAGCGTCTTTTAATTTCATGGCTGCAGTCACCATCTGCAGTGATTTTGGAACCCCCAAATATAAAGTCTGCCACTGTTTCCACTGTTTTCCCATCTATTTGCTAGGAAGTGATGGGACCAGTTGCCATGATCTTAGTTTTCTGAAGGTTGAGTTTTAAGCCAACTTTTTCATTCTCCTCTTTCACTTTCGTCAAGAGGCTCTTTAGTTCTTCTTCACTCTCTGCTATAAGGATGCTGTCATCTGCATATCTGAGGTTATTGATATTTCTCCCAGCAATCTTGATTGTGCTTCATCCAGCCCAGCATTTCTCTTGATGTACTCTGTATATAAGCTGGAGAGCTAAAATCACACATGCCTCAAAGCAAAATTGCAACACACACAAAAAAAATTGAAAAACGGTACCCATAAAGATTTTAAAGTGAACAAACTTGTAGAAATTTGATAGATAGAACCAACCAAGGTGAACTTTCAAAACACATGTGGACTTTGTGTGCTTGAGTCGTGTTGTGTTCTTCTCACAGACACACACTAAACTCCCTCTTCCAACTGTAGTCAGAACATCACTCAAAACCTTCTCTATGGAAATATTCCTTCTTTCCCAAACAGGATCTAAACACACTCTAAGTTTCCACCGTTTTTATTCTTTACCCTACAACTTTGGCAACTGTTTCTTACTTGCATTCATATCCATCTGACTCCTTTCTCGGGAGGATTGCTCACTGGACAATGTACTGAATCTGTCTGCTTCCTGCTGAATTCTGAGACTTATGCTCTTGTTGGCACTCAATCTGAACTTACTGGATTCAGGACAAAGCGTGGGCACGGGGAATCTTATAGAACACACATTCTTTATGATGCACATGCAGGTAAACATTTATGGCACATGGTACTGAACTGATTCTCTAGTCTGTTCCTGTCAGATAAAGGAGAAATCCAGACATTGTGCAGAGAACAAAACTCTTCTTTCACTCGTGCACCCACCTTGAGAAGGGCGGGTCTGGGGATTACTGCTTATACTGGCTCTTGTTTCTAACCTAACGTTAGTTAAGACTCACCCTTTCTTAAATACAGTGAAAAGGTGGAAAACTCCAAGCCGTTTAAATGGATATTAATAACACACTTGGATCAAGGAGTGAATCAAGAAGCAGAATGACTGCAATATCCACAAAGGAATTAACTGGTTATGATTAAGTAAAACTAACACGCAGGACGGAAAATAAAAGAGACGCTGACTAATAAACACCAGTACTGGAACATAGAGACAAAGGTGCCCAGTGGTGAGATATAATGGGACCTTTATCTATGGGACTGGTCCTCTCTGACACGTGTAGGAAATTTCCTCCCGTCCATGTCAACCTGGAAACCTAAAATTTTCCAAAGTATTAAGAAGGTCATGGATTTGTCACTTTTCTTTTTATCCACATGTCTCTGTTCCTGCCTACCTGGAGAGCTTCAAGAGGTTCTCAATGGCAATACAGGCTCAAAGGAAGCTCCCAGTGGTGAGAATTTCTAGCAGGAAACCTGGAGATAAAGTATCGATGCTACCTCCTCCTTTCCTATTGAGAGCTGATCTGTCTTTTATTGGACTGTGTGCACCTCATAGTGTTTCCCTGACATTTAGTGGAAAACATGATAACTCTGTCCTTAGACTAATGGGGGACCCTTGGAAGCTATGCTGAAATGTACTACCTGGGTAACCATTTCAGAGGAAACTCTAGTTTGTGTTTCCTGCTTCTAGGTGGGGACTCCCTAGAGAACAAGATGGATGTCTTCCTTCCATCCTTATACAATCCTGTATGTCTAATTGAGCTTTCCTAGTGGCTCAGATGGTAAAGAATTTGACTGCAGTGCAGAAGACCCAGGTTAGATCCTTGGGTTGGGAAGATCCCCTGGAGGAGGGAATGACTCCCCACTCTAGTATTCTTGCCTGGAGAATCCCAAGGAGAAGAGCCTGGTGGAAAACAGTCCATGAGGTTGCAGAGAGTTGGATACGACTGAGGGACAAACAGTGTCACTTGTCTAACTGAACCTTGATGACTGTCTTTCCCTGGTGTCAGAGGTCTCAGGGACAATTGGTCACTTTCGGGGTGCTGGGTCTCTTCTAGACTACACCTGGGTCAGTGTCCCCAGCCTTCTAGATGCTTCTTGCTTGTCCACTGGACAGAGCTGACCAGGAACCATGCTTTGGAACGCACACTCCCTTGCATGTGCCTAAATGAACCTTGGACATGGCTCTGGATTCAGAGTCCTTCACAGATCCTTTGGTCCTTGTTTTCACCAGAAGAATCCTGTTATTCACAAACCTGTTATTCACATGGTTGCCCAAATCAGCCCTTGAAGAACAATACCCACAGGAAACAGCCTGAATCAGGACTGCCCTGGTGGTCTAGGGGTGAAGATGCCACACTTCCACTGCAGGTGCTGCTGGTTCCACCCCTGGTCAGGGAACTAAGATCCCTGGTTGTGAAGATGACAAAGAACAGATTCTTTGACTGTTTGAGTGACCTTGAAAATAGCTAAGCATTTAGAATCAGCAAAATTTTTTTCTTTAAAAATCCTAGATATCACAAGAACTACTGTCTTGCTTTCTCACTTGCCTGAGAAAGAACGGAGTCAATGAGTGAATGATGCATTACAGATTGGATGGATTGAGGAGTGTCCGGGAAGAGAGAGAGGAAAATGCATTGCTAACATACCCTTTCAGAGCACATTAAGGGGGCACTGATCAGATCATGCTCTTAGTTACCAGGAGGACAGAACCCACTATCGGGCAGGAGGAGGTGATTACCTTTGTGTTGATGTCCTCCTCACTTCAGAGAAGTAGAAGGCTTTCTGAGGTTCTCTCAGGAAATCAATTAACTTCAGGAAACAACACACTCAATTTTATTTTAAGAAAATAAATTTTAAACCACTTGCTCAATGTTAAGGAAACAATAGGAAGCAATCCAGGCGTGGGGGATGTGTGTCCTGGACAGTTTATCCCATTTTGGATCTCAAGGTGCAAAGGAAAATAAATGTTCCTGACCTGAAATATGGGAAGTGTATTGTGATTTCTCACTCACTCTAAAGGTCAAGTGTCCAGATTCACTCAACCTTCTCCTAAAGCAATCTGCATGATTAAAATCCCAAAATGTCATTGAAGGTCATCCATACCAAGGAGGATATTGAAGATGACTTCTGTGTAACCTTGGGCTTAGGAGGAGCAATCATTGGTTCATGACGTCAAGCCAACATAGCGATCCTATAAAAAGTGAAACCAATTCGCACCCTCTGCATCCACTGGGACAGCCTCAGCCTCGACAGAAGAAAGTCCACAAGAGACACAAGATGAAGGTTGTGTTCCTGACTCTTCTCCTTGGTCTGGTTTGTGCTGCTCAAGAAAAGGCAGCTGTGACAAGTGCCTCAACGGTATCAGCGACGGTATGATCTGGGAGGAGGTCATGTGTGTGTGTGTGTGTGTGTGTGTGTGTACTTTTTCTGGGTTTGTTATGTTGATCCATAAGCAAGTTGTGTCCCTCCCACGCAACAGTGCTCCATTTACTGGCTCTATACCTGTTCTGTTTGGTGTATCATCTCTCCTGTGTATTAACTGGCCCATGCATTTTTACTGCTCTTGTAACAGAGAAAGAGGATCAGAAAACAACTGTTGGATTTGAGATCTTGCATTTCAGATCAGAGCTTAACCTACCTCTGAAATTTCTCAATTCCTTCTTTCACTCTGACTTCAGCTTTTACCTTATTTTATAAATTCTATTTTGTTCAGTCAAATTTGATAATGTGTGCTGATTTGCACAAGGGATGGGAAACTCAAGAGGGATGACTCTGGATGAAATAAAAAGACAAGGAGGAAAATCTCTAAGGTGAACGTTTTGTTAGCTTTCAGGAGACTGGAAAGCCATACACATCGCATCCGCAAACCTAGAAAATACAAAGAAAGTCCCGATTTACTGGTGTTGTATTATATTTTGCGATCAATACATCATAATCATCTTCTACTTTTATGACAAGTAAGTAAAAATCACCCACAAGGAAAACAACTGTCAACCCCGAGCCTGAGGGAGGGTGTGTCTTCCCCATGTGCAGAGAACTCTCTGGGTGCTGTTGAGAGCATGACGCCCTGAGCTGTGGGGCTGAGCAGGGTCTCTGAGCTGTGTGTGTGTGTGTGGGGGGGGGGTGGGGTGGGGGTGGGGCAGGGGGCAGTTCCCCTGTGAACCTCCAGGGAATGGTCCTGAAGCCTTTACTTGGGGGTGAGGGGGTCCCAGAAGCTCCACCGGCATCACCTCGTTAAAGGAAAATGGGACACTGCAGCGGGGAGAAGCTCATGTCCTGGAACCCACAGTCCCCACTAGAAGCTTGACCCCTCCCTGCAGATTTTGTAAGAGACGGTCCCCACTGCGCCCCCAGCACCACTTGGGAAAGAGATTGCCTTTTCTCCATTGCATCTTCTTGCCTCCTTTGTGAAAAATAAGGTACCCATAGGTGCATGGGTTTATTTCTGGGCTTTCTATCTTGTTCCATTGGTCTATATTTATGTTTTGTGCCAGTACAACATTGTCTTGATGACTGTTATCTTTGTAGTATAATCTGAAGTCAGGAAGGTTGATTTCTCCAGCTCCACTATTCTTTCTCAAGACTGCTTTAGCTATTCTGTGTCTTTTGTGTTTCAATATGAATTGTGATATATTTTTGTTCTAGTTCTGTGAAAAATGCCATTGGTAATCTGATAGGGATCACACTGAATCTGTAGATTGCATTTGGTAGTATAGTTATTTTCACAATATTGATTCTTCCTACCCAGGAACATGGAGTATCTCTCCATTTGTTTATGTCATCTTTGATTTCTTTCATCATTGTCTTATAATTTTCTGTGTACAGTTCTTTTGTCTCCTTAGGTAAGTTTATTCCTAGATAGTTAATTCTTCTTGTTGCAGTGGTGAGCAGGATTGATTCCTTAATTTCTCTTTCTGATTTTTCATTGTTATTATACAGAAATGCAAGTGATTTCTGCGTCCTGCCACTTTGCTAAACTCACTGATTAGCTCTAGTAATTTTCTGGTACAATCTTTAGGGTTTTCTATGTACAGATCATGTCACCTGCAAACAGTGAGAGCTTTACTTCTTTTCTGATCTGGATTCCTTTTATTTCTTTTTCTTCTCTGATTGCTGTAGCTAGGACTTCCATAACTATGTTGAATAATAGTGGGGAAAGTGGACACCCTTGTCTTGTTCCTGATCTTAGGGGGGATACTTTCAATTTTTCATCACTGAGAATAATGTTTGCTGTAGGCTTATCATATGTGGCCTTTGCTATGTTGAGGTAAGTTCCTTCTATGTCCATTTTTAGAAGAATTTTAATCATAAATGGGTGCTGAATTTTGTCAAAGGCTTTTTCTGCATCTATTGAGATATTCATCTGGTTTTTATCTTTCAATTTGTTAATATGGTGTATAACATTGATTGATTTTCATATATTGAAGAATCCGTGAATCCCTGGAATAAACCCAACTTGATCATGGTGTATGAGCATTTTGATATGTTGCTGAATCTGTTTTCTAAAATTTTTTTGTTGAGGATTTTTGCATCTATGATTATCAGTGATATTGGCCTACAGTTTTCTTTTTTGTGTGTTTTGTCTTTGTCTGGCTTTGGTATCAGGGTGATGGTGGCCTCATAGAATGAGTTTGGAAGTGTTCCTTCCTCTGCATTTTTTTGAAAGTTTTTAGAAGGATAGGCATTAGCTCTTTAAATGTTTGATAGAATTCTCCTGTGAAGCCATCTGGTCCTAGGCTTTTGTTTTTGGAGGAATTTTTGATCACAGCTTCAGTTTCAGTGCTTGTAATTGGGTTGTTCATAATTTCTATTTCTTCCCTTTCAGTCTTGGAAGATAGGACTTTTCTAAGAATCTGTCCACTTCTTCCAGGTTATCTATTTTATTGCCATTTAGTTGTTCAAAATAGATAATAAAGTTGTCTCTTATAATCCTTTGTATGTCTGCATTGTCTATTTTAACCTCTCCTTTTTCATTTCTACTTTTGTTGATTTGATTCTTCTTTTTATCTTGATGAGTCTGGCTAAAGGCTTGTCAATATTGCTTGCCTTCTCAAAGACAGATTTTAGCTTTATTAATCTTTATTATTGCTTCTTTCATTTCTTTTCATTTATTTATTTCTGCTCGGATCTTTCTTATTTTTTTCCTTCTATTAATTTTTTTTTTTTTTTTAGTTCTTCTTCTTCCAGTTGTTTCAGGTGTAAAATTAGGTTGTCTATTTGATGCTTTTCTTGTTTCTTGAGATAGGATTGTATTGCTATAAACTTTCCTCTTAGACCTGCTTTTGCTGCATTCCTTACATTTTGAGTTACAGGATATAAAATTAACACACAGAAATCCCTTGCAGTCCTATACACTAACAATGAGAAAACAGAAAGAGAAATTAAGGAAACAGTACCATTCACCATTACAACAAAAAGAATAAAATACTTAGGAGTATATCTACCTAATGAGTTGTCTTGTTTTCATTGTCATTTGTTTCTAGAAATTTTTTGATTTCCCTCTTGATTTCTTCAGTCACCTGTTGGTTATTTAGAAACGTATCATTTACTCTCTATGTGTTTGTGTTTTTTACAGTTTTTTTTTCTTGTTATTGATATCTAGTCTCATAGCATTTTGGTTGGAGAAGATGCTTGATTTGATTTCAATTTTCTCAAATTTTCTGGGGTTTGATTTCTGACCCAAGATGTGATCTATCCTGGAGAATGTTCCATGTGCACTTGAGAAGAAGAAGGTGTATTCTTCTGCATCTGGATGGAATGTCCTGAAGATATCAATGAGATCCATCTCATCTAATGTATCATTTAAGACTTGTGTTTCCATATTAATTTTCTGTATTGATGATTTGTCCATTGGTGTGAGTGGGTGTTAAAGTCTCCTACTATTATTGCATTACTGTCAATTTCTCCTTTTATGTCTGTGAGTGTTTGTCTTATGCATTGAGGTGCTCCTATGTTGCGTGCATAGGTGTTACACTTGTTATGTCTTCCTCTTGGATTGATCCCTTGATCATTATGCGGTGTCATTCTCTATCTCTTTATTTTAAGGTCTATTTTGTCTTGATAAGAGTACTGCTACGCCAGCTTTCTTTTGCTTCCCATTTGCATGGATATATTTTTCTATCCTCTCACTTTCAGTCTCTATGTGTCTTTATGTTTGAAGTGGGTTTCTTGTAGACAGCATATATATGTGTCTTGCTTTTGTGTCCCTTCAGCCAGTCTGTGTCTTTTGGTTGGAGCATTTCATCAGTTTACATTTAAAGCAATTATTGGTATATATGTTCCTATTGCCATTTTCTTAATTGTTTGGGGTTGATTTTGTAGATCTTTTTTCTTCTCATGTATTTCTTGACTATAAAAGTTCCTTTAACATTTGTTGTAAAGTTGGTTTGGTGGTACTGAATTCTCTTAACTTTTGCTTGTCTGAAAAGCTTTTATTTCTCCATTAATTTTGAATGAGATCCTTGCCAGGTACAGTAATCTTCATTGTAGATTTTTCCCTTTCAGTACATTGAATATATCCTTCCGTTCCCTTCTGGCCTAAAGAGTGTCTGCTGAAAGATCAACTGTTAAATATATGGGGCTTTCCTTGTATGTTACTTGTTGCTTTTCCTTTGATGCTTTTAATATTCTTTCTTTGTATTTAGTCTTTGTTAGTTTGATTAGTATGTCTTTGCATGTTTCTCCTTGGGTTTATTCTGTATGGGACTCTTTGTGCCTCTTGGATTTGATTGACTAATTCCTTTTCCATGTCGGGGAAATTTTCAACTATAATCTCTTCAAAAATTTTCTCATACCCTTTATTTTTTCTCTTCTTCTTCTGGGACACCTATAATTTGAATGTTGGTGCATTTGATATGGTCCCAGAAGCCTCTGATTTGTTCTTCTGTTTCAGATATTCTGCTATTGATTCCTTCTAGAGTATTTTTAATTTCAGTAATTGTGCTGTTTGTCTCTGTATGTTTATTCTTTAATTCTTCTAGGCCTTTGTTAATTGATTCTTGCATTTTCTCCATTCTGTTTTCAAAGTTTTTGATCACTGTTACTATCATTATTCTGAATTCTTTTTCAGGTAGTTTGCCTATTTCTTCTTCATTTATTTGGACTTCTGTGTTTCTGGTTTGTTCCTTCAATGTGTAGGATTTTTCTGCCTTTTCATTATTATTATTATTATTATTTTTAACTTATTGTGTTTGAGGTCTCCTCTTCCCAGGCTTCAAGGTTGAATTCTTTTTTCCTTTTGCTTTCTGCCCTCCTAAGATTGGTCCAGTGGTTTGTCTAAGCTTCATATACGGTGAGATTTGTGCTGAGTTTTATTTATTTATTTATTTTTCTCGCTCTGATGTGCAAGGCTGGGTGAGGTGGTAATCCTGTCCACTGATGATTGGGATTGTAGTTTTGTTTTATCTGTCATTTAGATGAGGCATCCTGCACAGGATGCTACTGGTGGTTGGGTGATGCTGGGTCTTGATTTCAAGTGGTCCCCTTTGTGTGAATTCTCACCATTTGATACTCCCTGGGGTTAGTTTTCCGGAACTTTAGGGTCTTGGAGTCAGTGTTCCCACTCCAAAGGATCAAGGCTAGATCTCATTATCTAGGACTGATGAGATGAAAATGATCTCTTTGTTTTTCAGACCTCCTGTTATAGTTATTTCCAAAATCTTGTCGACTATATCTTCAGTTTCTCTGCATCCTGTGTACCTCAGGAGTCACAGTTACCCTTTTCAGTATTCTTACTCAGAAAATTCCCTGCACAGAGGAGCCTGGTGGGCTACAGTCCAAGAGGTCTCAAAGGAGTCAGACAGGACTAAACAACAACAAAAAGATGCAACTGTTTGTGTTGCTGTTATTTTAATAGATTGTATGCTTGCTATCAAATTGACCACTGACACATACACATACATATAAATTGTATTCCATGAGATTACCTCTATTTTCAGTCATTTGTTAAGAATACCATATTGTTCTACCTGTTTGCCATTTTTACAACTTTGATCAGTGTAACATTTAATTTAATTTGGATGACCATTATATTTACTATGGTGGGCACCAATCCCTTACAAGAAATGGAGTAGCCCTCACAGTCAACAAGAGTCTGAAATACTGTACTTGTGTGCAGCCTCAAAAATGAAAAGAATGATCTCAGTTTGTTTTCAAGGCACAGCATTCAACATCAAAGTAATCCAAGTCTATACAGCAACCACTAATGCTGAAGAAGGTGAAATGGAAAGGATCTATGAATAACTAGAAGACCTTCTAGAACTGAGAGCAAAAAAAACAGATGTTCTTTCATCATAAGCGACTGGACTCCAAAAGCTGGAAGTCGAGAGATGCCTGGAGACAGATGCAAGTGTGGCCTTGGAGTAGAAAATGAGGCAGGGCCAAGGCTAACAGAGTTTGGCCATGAGAATGCACTGGTCAGAGCAAAAACCCTCCTCCAGCAACACAAGAGATGACTCTACACATGGGCATCACCAGATGTCAATATCAAAATCAGATTGATTATATTCTTAGCAGCCAAAGATGGAGGAGTTCTACACAACAAGACCAGAAGCTGACTGTGGCTCAGATCATGAACTCCTCGTTGCAAAATTCAGACTTAAACTGAAAGGTGTAGGAAAAACCACTAGACCATTCAGTCAGTTCAGTCGCTCAGTCATGTCCAACTCTTTGTGACCCCGTGGACTGCATCATGCCAGGCTTCCCTGTCCATCACCAATTCCCAGAGCCTACTCAAACTCATGTCTATAGAGTTGGTGATGCCATCCAACCATCTCATCCTCTGTCGTCCCCTTCTCCACCCGCCTTCAATCTTTCTGCATATAAGGGTCTTTTCCAATGAGTCGGTTCGTCACATCAGGCAGCCAAAATATTAGAGTTCCACCTTCAGCATCAGTCCTTCCAAGGAACATTCAGGACTGATTTCCTTTAGGATGGACTGGTTGGATCTCCTTGCTGTCCATGGGACTCTCAAGAGCCTTTTCCAACACCATAGTTCAAAAGCATCAATTCTTCAGTGCTCAGCTTTCTTTATAGTCCAACTCTCACATCCATACATGACTACTGGAAAAACCATAGCCTTGATGATATGGGCCTTTGTTGGTAAAGTAATGTCTCTGCTTTTTAATATGCTGTCTAGCTTGGTCAGAACTTTTCTTCCCGGGAGTAACTGTCTTTTAATTTCATGGCTGCAGTCACCATCTGCAGTGATTTTGGAGCCCCCCCCCCCAAAGTAAAATCAGCCACTGTTTCCACTGCTTCTCCATCTATTTGCTGTGAAGTGATGGGACCAGATGCCATAATCTTAGTTTTCTGAATGTTGAGTTTTAAGCCAACTTTTTCACTCTCCTCTTTCACTTTGATCAAGAGTCTGTTTAGTTCTTCGCTTTCTGCCATAAGTGTGGTATCATCTGCATATCTGAGGTTATAAATATTTCTCCTAGCAATCTTGATTCCAGGTTGTGCTTCATCCAGCCCAGCATTTCTCATGATGTACTTTGAATATAACTTAAATAAGTACAATGACAATATATAGCCTTGACGTACTCCTTTTCCTATTTGGAACCAGTCTGTTGTTCCATGTCCAGTTCTAGCTGTTGCTTCCTGACCTGCACACAGCACGCCAGGCCTCCCTGTCCACCACTAACTCCCGGAGGTCACCCAAACCCATGTCCATGGAGTTGGTGATACCGTCCAACCATCTCATCCTCTGTCGTCCCCTTCTCCTCTTGCCCTCAGTCTTTCCCAGCATCAGGGTCTTTTCAAATGAGTCAGCTGTTTGCATCAGGTGGCCAAAGTATTGGAGTTTCAGCTTCAACATCAGTTCTTCCAATGAACACCCAGGACTGATCTCATTTAGGATGGGCTGGTTTATTTGTTTTTAAACATGACCTAGTTTGTATTTGCAGTTAATCTTTGGAAATATGCTCAGATTTAATGTGTTCACATGACAGCCTTGCCATTTGATATGTACTTGATGTTACATAGCATATTTCTTCTCTGGTGAATGTCAAAATGTTCAGAGACACAAACGTGATACATGAACTGGGATGTTAGAAAGGGTGAAACAAATGACGTGTAATTTTTTATCAGTTTTGTCAACCAACTTAAATATCTTTTGTTTTTAAGGGTGAATGAAGTATGGAAAATAATACCTATTATTGGAAAACGGATAGCTCCCTATATTTACACATATGAATGTAAGTATGAGTATTTCAATGGTAAACAAAGGTTTGGCTGGAAGTCTTGGTTTAACTTCTCTCAAGAACTGCATATATCTGAATTCTAGGCTTACTAACAATTAGAACTTGCACCAGGCACTGGTCCTAAATCTTCTGAGCACCTCATTTGTCATGAACACAGTGTCCAATCACAGAACTTGGACGGCCCCTCACAATGATGAGGGACCTATGTTGTCGTTTAGTCGCTGAGTCGTGTCTGACTCTTTGTGACCCCTGGACTGTAGCCCGCCAGGCTTCTCTGTACATGAGATTCTCCAGGCAAGAATATAGGACTGGGTTACCATTTCCTCTTCCAGGGGATCTTCCAGACCCCAGAGATCAAACTCGCCTCTTATCTCCAGCCAGGTTCTTTACCACTAGCCCCACCTGGGAAGCCCGTGAGCAATCTGAGGACATGCATAATCTGACTTAAATTGTCCCAATGTGACCCAAGTCTCATGGACTCACTGTGGCCTTGGGCAAGCTGCATATACCCTGTCTGGGGCTATGAGACTATAAAGTGGCTTCAGCTACTAATGTTCTCTTTCTCAAGTAGACTAGTGAGTGTGCTTATACACTGAGCAGTGGTGTTTCCATGTTTCGGGAACACAGCTGACTGGTTTTTCCTCCCATTATACTGAGTGATTGTGGGAAGGTGTGCCAGAGGCCAGGAGAGAGAATGAATGTAGAGGGTGTACAGGTGACAGGCAGTAGGTCAGAGCTGCTTCTTGTGCAGACACATGGCGCTGAGTAGGCAGTCAGGGCAGAGAGGAGGGGCGGCCCTTCAGGTGGGGACGGAGCTCACGACTAGGTGGTCACTACCTGCATTTCCCAGCAGGTAAAATGTCTTCACACCAACATACATGCCTGTGGGCTCTGTCATACCCCAGACTGAGGGGCAGGGGAAACATGGCAATTAAAATAAAGTCTTCGAAAGGTTCCTTGGTCCAGCGTAGGCACTTAGGAACACAAGGTTTTGAATGGTAAATTGAATTTGGTCAGCAGAAATCAATTTCATGGCTGGGAAATAGAAATACAAAGACATTTTGAAACAAGTTTTTTTATACGCCCATGCTGTTTAAAAAAACTGTTGGGAACTTCCCTGGTCATCCAGTGGTGAAGACTCCACTTGCCACTGCAGGGGTAACAGGTTGGATCCTTGGTCCGGGTCGATCCCACGTGACCTGGGGCAATGAATCCCATGCACCACAGCTACTGATCCTTTGGTCTAAATCCTGGGAGTTGGGAATACTGAGCCCCCAATCTACAACTGCTGAAGCCTACAACCCCTAGAGCCCATGGTCCACAACAAGAGAAGCCACTGCGATGAGAAGCTTGTGCCCTGCAACTAGAGAGTAGCCCCTGCTCGCTGGTAGTAGAGAAAGCCCGCACAGCCACAAAAGCCCAGGAGAGCCAAAAATAAACAATCTAACTGAAGACATTTTTTAAAAAGCTGCTAAGTCCATTACACCACATGTTCTAGAAAGCATCTTAGAAGATAGCAAGAAGTGACTGGTTAACTGTAGGAAAAGGTGGGGGTGAGGAAATATATTGCCTGCTTTCCTAGTTGTCATAAGAACGGTAGTATTCAGAGCACCCATGAATTGACACACACATCAATACAGCATGGACTCTTGTGAATGCCCACAATATGGCACAATACATCTGCTGCTGCTGCTGCTAAGTCACTTCAGTTGTGTCCACCTCTGTGCAGCCCCACAGATGGCAGCCCACCAGGCTCCTCTGTCCATGGGATTCTCCAGTCAAGAGTACTGGAGTGGAGTGCCATTTCCTTCTCTGCACAATATATATCTAAATGACATTAAATTAAGGCGGGGTTGTGTATCTGTAACTTTTCTCTCTCTCACAGATGATGGTAAGAAGAAAATTGAATTTATTCATGTTTCTGAAAAAGCTTTGATAGCAATTAATGTCAATGTGGATGAAAGTGCCAGCGAGTCTCGAACGTCCAAGAAGATAGAACAGGTTCTACTATTCGGTATGTATGACATCCCATAGTTGCATTGCCATTGTCACATAACAGGTCCACTGTCAGGACTTTCATTCAGAATCTCAGGAGGTGTTGACAGTATTCAGTGTATAAGACCTGCATCTTTATGTTCAGAGTTAAAGATCAGGGAAGGTAAAGTACCAAGAGACAGGAGGTCATAGGGTGTGGATGTCACATCATCAAATATTTCCAAATAATTCCTACCTGTTGAAACTAAAAAAATTGATTGCTACTAGAAATTTTCTTAACATGTCAATTAATTGCAAGCTGTGGCTATAATGAGTCTGACCTCAGTGGCTTTATTTTCTACAAATTTCCCAATGCACTCTAAGCTTTGGAAAAAAAACTTTTCTAATTAATCTTTATCCCATTCAGTTATCCCAGTGCATTATCTTGTCCACACTGACATCATCTCAAATAACCACAGAGAAGCACTAAGTGGTGTGTGAACCAATAGGATATCAGGTGTCTATATCAGAAAAGGTACTGGGTAGAATGGTGCATTATTAAGGAATAAATCATCTCCCATTCGTTTGTGTGATGTAGTGAATATGTCTGTCAGGGGAGAACCCTGTTTCCTGTTTATCTGGATTCACAACAAGACTTGAGTGGCAGGCACAGACACTAGGAAGTTGGTCAAGGAGCAAGTTGGTTCCTGACTGTCATGGAAGGAGCCCCAAATTCTTGGAGCTCCTATGAGTCTTTGAGGTCCTGTTTCTGATGCTGGGGTGGTGGTGGTGGGACTAGTTACAGAACTGGACAGGAATTAAGTTTTCAGAGAGACATTAGATATCTGTGTCATAGGAAATGGTAACTGAGACTTCTTAAATTATTCCAAGTGAAATCTGATAGGCACATTGTTTTCATTCTGTATTAAGAAATTTTTAGGACTTCTAACATGTAAATTTCTACCTCTTGCATGGTGATATTCAGGCAAAGAAAGTGACGTTGATAAGGAAGACTTAGAGGAGTTCAAGGAGGAGACTGTAAAACGGGGGATTTCAGAAGAAAACATGAGGGATTTAACCACAGCTGGTAATGGAAGTATATTTTTTCTGAACATACCTTTCACCTCATATGCAAATATGCTGTCAGGAAACAAATCAAGTTATTGACAATATGTTCTTCCATAAGTAATCACTTATATAATCTCCTACTTAAAAAAAATTAAAGCAATGCAAAATTTAGGGAATGGTAGTAATTGATGGATTGTTTCCTTTTTTCTCCAGATAAATGTTTTTCCGTGGGATGAAAATAACTTGAAAACAACCTAATCGTAAGTTAGCATGGTCTGTTATTAGTGCTGTTTCATCAAATAAATCACTAAGTACACTTTATGATTTCATACCTGCCAAATTTTGTAGGTAACACTTTCTTGGTCACAATAGTTTACATTCTATCACTAGAGACTTTTCTCTTACATTATGTAATTTCTCTTCTCTTGAGTCATATTGCATTGCAAAAGAGTTGGTTGATTCATGCTGAGCAGCTTTGGTGGGAAAGCCTTCACCTGCAGTAAACTTGCAGACCAGGGTTATCAGAGAGAAGCAGGAATGGCCACAAGCTGGTGAAAACTAATTAGTATTACTGTTAGTCCTACCCTCATGTTGGTCCACACACATCCCTCCTTCAGAAAAACTGAAATTAAAGAGCTCATGTTTTCTGTGGGACCTGTGTGTAAACTCGCATGATTCTGACAGAACCGGAGAGGCTTTACAACCACATTGTTTGAAACACGCATTTGAATTATATTCCTGTTCAGAAGGTGATTTTCCTAAAGTGAGATCTTTAAACTTTCAAAAGTAAGACAGCCTCATAAAAAACACTGATGAGGCTAAATTGTGGCTTGTAATTTTCTATGGAGAAAGAAAAATGAAAGAAAAAGAACAAAGAAAAACCCTTGCTTCCAGGTGAATATGATAAGAAAGGTGTGGCACATATATATTCCATGCAATATTGCTCAGCCACAAAAAGAGTGAAATCATGGCCATTTGCAGCAATATCCATTGGCCTGAGAGACTGTCACACTAATTGAAGTCAGTCAGACAGAAAGACAAATACCATATGATATCACTTATATGGGGAACCTAAAACGTGACCTGAAGGACCATATTTGCAACACAGAAAGAGATGCGCAGACATAGAGAAAATACTTGTGGTTGCCATGGGGAAGGGTAGGGCAAGAGAAGGATTGGGAGTTTGGGGTTATCAGATGCAAACTATTCTATGCAGGATGGAAAGACCAAAAAGGCTTCCAGTATAGTACAGGGAAGTATATACAATACTCTGTAAAAACCTAATTGGGAAAATCATCTGAAAAAGAATAGCTATATGTATGTAGAAACTTCACATTGCTGAACACCAGAAACTAATATAACATTAATAATCAATTAGACTCCAATGTGGGCTTCCCTGAGAGCTCATTTGGTAAAGAATTGACCTGCAATGCCGGACACTCTGGTTCAATTCCGGGGATGGGAAGATCTACTGGAGAAGGGATAGGCTATCCACTCTAGTGTTCTTGGGCTTTTCTTGGGGGTCAGCAGGTAAAGAAGAGTTAAAATATCATATTTCTTGAAGACCCAAAAGACAAAATGTATGTGATTAGAGGAATGCATTCCAATCGCAGACCTGAACTTGCATTCTGAAATCAGTAGTACTAGAATCCATCCCAAATGGGAAAGATTGCTCCATATTTACATCTGGGGAAATTCTACATGGACCGCCTACCTACATCACAGAGATGTGGAGTATGAGGTCCGCCAGGATTCTGTCCATTGGCTCACCTACCAGCTCCTGTACTCTGGGCATGGTCTGCATGAGGTTCACCCCTGTCAACCGTCACACAGTCACCTCTACTAAACCTCTGGTTCTGTTTGTTCACCTACAGAGAGAGTCGCTGAGACCAGACATGTGCTCTTCCCCATGGAATCAAGATCAACAACATGAAGATGACTTTCCTGGTTCCTGATTATCATGATCCTTCTCTCTTCACAGTCACACTCCTTCCCCATCTCATCTCTCCTGGTCACTAATCATGCCCTGTGTGGTGGTGTTTGATTTCTGAGGGTTTAAATACACTGATTTAATATAAACCAGATTTACTTGTGTCTTCACTGAAAGTCTCTGTTTTAAAACACACACATATGCAAAGTAAATTTAACTATCTGGAAATATATGCATTTCCTAAGAAAGGTGTTTATCAGAGACAATTCTGAGAAGGATTAACTGGAGATGCCCTTGACCTGTCCAGGGTAGAAGGAGAAAAAGGTCTAAACCATCACGGGACAAGGGGCAGGGTTATGATCCTCTTACTGCAGTGGGAGGGGGAAGTATGGTCAAGAAACACGTCTCTAGAGAGCATCTCATTCATAACAGGAAGGGAACCTGTATTCCAGCCTCTGAGCTTCACAGAGAGGAAGCGTAAGAAGCCACAGGCCACAGCTGAGAAACATGTGTATTTTGAGAGCACTTCTGCAATTGAGCTGAAGGACTGATACTTCTTAGCCTTTGGATCACTGGGAATCAAAGGTGGAGCAGCGCCTGAGCCTTGGTCAATACAAAGGACCATGACTCAGGGCAGTGTTCACAGGTGCAAGATGATTGACAGCTCAGTCTAGAAGTTGTGAGTCTTCATAACATTTAAAGATGGTCTTCCAGCCTCTTATGTTTCCAACGCCGGTGGATGCTAGGATTTCCAAAGACTGGCCTTCCCACTGTCCTGGGCAGAACACACTGGTCAGCTCCCCATGGTGGTCAAGCTGTTTGCAGTCTACAAGAACTAGCCCCCTCAAGATATAGAACTGATTCCAAGGGTTGGGGTCACAACTCTGATATTTGATCTAATACCTGGGAAAATGATACTCAATCTAAGTGATGAAGCAATAAATGTTTTAGACTTTATTTTTCTGGGCTCCAAAATCACTATGGATGGTGATTGCAGCCATGAAATTAAAAGATGCTTGCTTCTTGGAAGGAAAGTTATGACCAACCTAGACAGCATATTAAAAAGCAGAGACATTGCTTTGCCAACAAATGTCCGTCTAGTCAAGGCTATGGTTTTCAAGTAGTCGTGTGTGGATGTGAGATTTGGACCACAAAGAAAGCTGAGCACAGAAGAATTGAGGCTTTTGAACTGTGGTGTTGGAGAAAACTCTTGAGAGTACCTTGGACTGCAAGGAGATCCATCCAGTCCATCCTAAAGCAGATCAGTCCTGGGTGTTCATTGGAAGGACTCATGTTGAAGCTGAAACTCCAGTACTTTGGCCACCTCATGTGAAGAGTTGACTCATTGGAAAAGACCCTGATGCTGGGAGGGATTGGGGGCAGGAGGAGAAGGGGACGACAGAGGATGAGATGGCTGGATGGCATCACCGACTCAATGGGCATGAGTTTGAGTAAGCTCCGGGAGTTGGTGATGGACAGGGAGGCCCGGCGTGCTGTGATTCATGGGGTCGCAAAGAGTCGGACACGACTGAGCAACTGAACTGAACTGAACTGAATATTGTTCCAATAATAAATCAATAAGGACACCTGGTGTGATTTCATACCTGCCAAATTTTGTAGGTTTTATATATATATATATGGTGTTTTTTTTTTTTTTTCCCAACAACTTACATTCTGTCATTAGAGAACTTTGTCACAGTAGCTAATTTCCCTTCTCTGGAACCATGTTAAAGTGTCAGTTGGTTGATCGATTAATTCTAAGCAGCTTTAGTGACGAAGCCTATCCTGCAGGAATCTTGCAGACCAGTGTCATCAGACAGAAGCAGGAATTTCCACAAACTGGGGGAAACTCGTTGGTGTTCCCGTCAGTCCTGACGTCATGGTTGTCCACACACATTCCTCCTCCTGGGAAATCGGGATTAAATACAACTCATATTTTTTTTTTTTTTCTTTTGCAAGACCAGTGTTTAATCTCACATGATTCTCACAGAATGGAAAGGCCTTCCAGCAACACTCTCTGAAACATACATTTGAATTATATCCCCCATCAGAAGCTGATTTTCTTAAACCAAGATCTTTAAACTTTCTAAACTAAGTCAGCCTCAGAAAATGACACAGATCTAGGGTAAAGTGTGACTTTTGATTTTCTGTTGAATTAAAAAATGAAAGAAAAAAAGCAAAGAAAAACACTAGCTTCCAGGTGAGTATGATAAGAAAGAGGTGCTGTATATATTCAATCGAATATTACTCAGACATAAAAAAGGATGAAATCATGCATTTGCACCAATATGGGTGGAGCTAGATATTGTCATACCAACTGTAGTAAGTCAAAAGAGGAAGATAAATATCACATGATACCACTTATATGTGCCATCTATATTATGATGCAGAGGAACTTATTTACAAAAGAGAAACAGACTCACAGACATGGAGAACAGGCTTGTGGTTAGCAAGGAGAAGAGGGTTGGGGAAGAGAAGGGAGGGTAGTTTGGGGCTGGCAGATGCAAACTATTATATATAGGATGGATAGACAAGAACTTTCAACTGTAGAGCACAGGGAAATATATGAAATACTCCACAAAACCCTAAATAGGAAAGGAATCTGAATGAGAATAGATATTAATGTATGTACATAGAAACTACACATTTTATTATTATAAACTATTCAGTTTGCTGTACCCATGAAACTAATGCAATATTATGAATCAACTATATATACTCCACTATGAAATATATAAACTATATATACTCCACTATAAAATAAAAACTAATAAATTGATTCTTGAAGCCCCAAAGGACAAAACTTATGGGATTTAAGGCATATGCTCTAATCACAGAATACGAACGTGCATTCTGAAATCACAGCTCCTAGAATACAGCCCATCGAGAAAGTCCACCCCGTAAGTATATCCTTGGGAAAATTCCACACAGACCCCCACATCACAGAGGTGTGGATTAGTGAGGTCCACCAGGATTCTGTGCACCGGATCAGCTACCAGCTCCCTGTGCCCTGGACAGCCTAATGCCTGAGGCTCAGCCTTGTCAGACGTCTCACAGTCGACTCTACTAAACTTTTGGTCCTGTTTTATTCACCTAGAGAAGTCCCTGAGACCAGACAGGTCCTTCTCTGCACAGAATCATGATCAACGACACAAAGACGACCTTCCTGGTTCCTGATCAACATGATCCTTCTCTCTTCTCACTCACACTCCCTTTCCCATCTCATCTCTCCTGGTCACTAATCATGTCTGGTCTGGAGGTGTTTCATTTCTGAAGGTTTAAATAAATTGGTTAATTTACAGTGTTTGTTCCAAAAGCCCCCATTGTCTAACACAGAAAAACACACATTAAACTTAGCCATCCAGAAACATACGCCTTGAAGAGGTTAGCTATCCCATCAGAGACAATGATGGAGTAAATAGAGATGTCCTAGAGGTGTCCACTGGAGAAGGAGAAAAAGGATTAAGCAATCAAGGGTCAGGGGACAGGCTTATGATTCTCATACTGCAGTGGGAGGGGGCAGTGTGGTCAAAAAACACGTCCCTAGAGAGCATCTCATTCATAACAGGAAGGGAACCTGTATTCCAATCTCTGAGCTTCATAGAGAGGAAGCTTAGGAAGCCATGGGCCACAAGTGAGAAACGTGTATTCTGGGAGTACCAGTACTTCTGCAATTGAGCTGAAGGACTGATACTTCTTAGCCTTTGGATCACTAGGAATCAAAGGTGGAGAAGCTCCTGAGCCTTGGTCAATTAATAGGACCATGACTCAGGGCAGTGTTCACCTTTGATTACAAGATGATTGACAGATGATTGACAGGTACAAGATGATTGACAGCTCAGTCTAGAAGTTATGAGTGTTCATAACATTTAAAGATGGTCTTCCAACCTCTTATGTTTCCAACGCCGGTGGATGCTAGGATTTCCAAGGACTGGCCTTCCCACTGTCCTGGGCAGAACACACTGGTCAGCTCCCCATGGTGGTTGAGTTGTTTGCAGTCTACAGGAACTAGTCCCCTTAAGATACAGAACTGATTACAAGGGTTGGGGTCACAGCTCTGATATTAGATCTAATACCTGGGAAAATAATACTCTAAGTGATGAAACAATCTAAGTGATGAAACAATCAATGTTTTAGACTTTATTTTTCTGGGCTCCAAAATCACTGCGATGGTGATTGAAGCCATGAAATTAAAAATGCTTGCTCCTTGGAAGGAAAGTTATGACCAACCTAGACAGCATGGTAGAAAGCAGAGACATTACTTTGCCAACAAAAGTCCGTCTAGTCAAGGCTATGGTTTTTCCAGTAGTCATGTGTGGATATGAGAGTTGGACTATAAAGAAAGCTGAGCACAGAAGAATTGATGCTTTTGAACTGTGGTGTTGGAGAAGACTCTTGAGAGTCCCTTGGACCTCAAGGAGATCCAACCAGTCCATTCTAAAGCAGATCAGTCCTGGGTGTTCATTGGAGGGACTGATGTTGAAGCTGAAACTCCAATACTTTGGCCACCTGATGCAGAGAGCTGACTCATTTGGAAAGACCCTGATGCTGGGAAAGATTGAGGGCAGGAGGAGAAGGAGATGACAGAGGATGAGATGGTTGGATGGCATCACTGACACAACAGACATGGGTTTGGGTAAACTCCGGGAGTTGGTGATGGACAGGGAGGCCTGGCGTGCTGCGGTTCATGGGGTCCCAAAGAGTCAGACATGACTGAGTGACTGAAGTGAACTGAGACA
The DNA here is from genome assembly GCF_019320065.1 of Cervus canadensis. Lineage (NCBI taxonomy): Eukaryota > Metazoa > Chordata > Mammalia > Artiodactyla > Cervidae > Cervus > Cervus canadensis. The sequence continues at coordinate 7,503,726 of NC_057419.1, forward strand.
TGGTCTCCAAATGGGCTACAGCTGGCCAACGTCAAAGCACCAGTAATGTTTCCATGGCTTAGTTGGTAGTCATGGAGGTCAAGGACAATGTTTAATTGTATAGCAGACTGTATGCACTTGGAATTGTGACTCTGGTCCTCACAGAACGTCGGGAAACCCTGGACTGGATTTGTGGATAAACAGAGAGGTAACTGAACACACAGACAGGGGGTAAAACTCTTAAGAAATTTTGAAATGCAAGACCTGGCATGAACAAGACAACAATTCTGAAATATCATACACACATATCTATATTTCTCTCTGTGTATATATACACATTTGTATATATGTGTATACACATACACATATGTATACATGTATATATATGTGTGTGTATACATATACATGTATATCTCTGTGGGTACATGTATATACACACACATGTGTGTACATGTATATAGATATGTGTACATGTATATACATATACACGTATATATGTGTACATGTAAATATGTATATACATATGTGTATGTATATACACATATGTATATACATATGTGTATGCATATACATATACATGTATATATATGTATATATGTATATATACACACATCTATACATATTTGTGTGACTGTGTGTATCTATAAAAACTATATTAATAGAAATGGATTATTTTACCAGAAACTCAAAAGATAAAGAGTATGAGGAAGCTATAAACAGAATTGTGTTTATGGAATTAATACTCCTGATGATATATACAGATTACTTGCACGATGTATTACGAAAGGTAATATATTTTAAATCCAAAATTTTCTAATGTCCTTTACTGCAGGGGTTAATAGTCGCCTGTTGCTCTGGCTAAGCCATGAGAAAATCACCATGGTAAAAGAATAAAAGCAAAATATAGCAATACAGCATAACACAAATAAAAGTACATCAGGTTAATTAGCTGGGGTTGGCACACCGTGCTAGGTTAAGGGAAAACATAGTGTGGACCTTGGAAGGCTGGGTCAGTGCAAGTTCAGAACACTGCTTGCGCACACACTAAGATGTTGTCCCAAGGTGTATGTAGGTCTACGACCTCCAGCTAGGTGACAGTCCTTGTACAAGAAAATAACAAAGATAGTTTAAGTAATCAGTAAAATGGGAAATGTTACTGGGGACACAGAAAGCTGACTTCATTGTAGCACAACAGAACTTTCTGCTTGCCAAGACACTAAATAAAAGTGATGTGGTTCCGAGGAACAAGATTCTTGATCCAAGAGGTCTTGAGTCCCCTGGACCCATCTTTAAAACTTTAATTATGTCTCTAGTTTCTTTTACCCAAAATGTGTGCCCACCACTTTTGATCCCTACCTGCTGCGCTGGCTGCAGCACTTTACCTATCAAAGACATTGAGTAGAATGTTCCATAAATTTGCAGGTCAAGAAGATGTAATAGAAAATTATTGAAGAAGTAAAGAAGAAATATCATTAAACTTAGAGGAAGCCATCCACAGACACATGATCATAGGTTCAGTTGAGTTCAGTTGCTCAGTTCTGTCAGACCTTTGCGACCCCATGGACTGCAGCACACCAGGCTTCCCTGTCCATCACCAACTCCCAGGGTTTACCCAAACTCATGTCCATTGAGTTGGTGATGCCATCCAACCATCTCATCCTCTGTCCTCCGCTTCTCCTGCCTTCAATCTTTTCCAGACACTATACAGCCTTGACGTACTCCTTTTCTTACTTGGAACTAGTCTGTTGTTCCATGTCCAGTTCTAACTGTTGCTTCCTGACCTGCATACAGGTTTCTCAAGATGCAGGTCAGGTGGTCTGGTATTCACATCTCTTTCAGAATTTTCCACAGTTTGTTGTGGTCCGCACAGTCAAAGGTTATGGTATAGTCAAAAAAGCAGAAATAGATGTTTTTCTGGAACTTTCTTCCTTTTTCGATGATCCAGCGGATGTTTGCTATCTGATCTCCGGTTCCTCTGCCTTTTCTAAAACCAGCTTGAACATCTGGAAATTCACGGTTCACATGTTGTTGAAGCCTGCCCTAGAGAATTTTGAGCATTACTTTATGAACGTGTGAGATGAGTGCAGTTGTGTGGTAGTTTGAGCATTCTTTGGCATTGCCTTTCTTTGGGACTGGAATGAAAACTGACCTTTTCCAGTCCTGTGGCCACCGCTGAGTTTTCCAGATTTGCTGACATATTGAATGCAGCACTTTCACAGAGTCATCTTTTAGGATTTAAGATAGCTCAACTGGAATTCCATCACCTCCACTATGCTTCCTAAGGCCCTCTTGACTTCACATTCCAGGATGTCTGACTCTAGGTGAGTGATCATACCATCATGATTGTCTGGGTCATGAAGATCTTTCTTGTACAGTTCTTCTGTGTATTCTTACCACCTTTTCTTAATATCTTCTGCTTCTGTCAGGCCCATACCATTTCTGTCCTTTATAGAGCCCATCTTTCATGAAATATTCCCTTGGTATCTCTAATTTTCTTGAAGAGATCTCTAGTCTTTCCCTTTCTGTTGTTTTCCTTGATTTCTTTGCAGTGATCACTGAGGAAGGCTTTATCTCTCCTTGCTATTCTTTGAAACTCTGCATTCAAAAGGGAGTATCTTTCCTTTTCTCCTTTGCTTTTCACAGCTATTTGTAAGGCCTCCTCAGACAGCCATTTTGCATTTTTGCCTTTCTTTTTCCTGGGGATGATCAGTGTCCCCAGTTGGACACTGTCCCAGATGGACAGTTAATCTTTCAGAATCCTATCTTTCTGCCTTTTCATACTCTTCATGGGATTCTCTAGGCAGGAGTACTGAAGTGGTTTGGCATTCCCTTCTCCAGCGGACCCCATTTTGTCAGAACTCTCCACCATGACCCGCCTGTCTTGGGTGGCCCTACACGGAATGGCTCATAGCTTCACTGAGTTAGACATGGCTGTGGTCCGTGTGATCAGATTGGCTAGTTGTCTGTGACTGTGGCTTCAGTCTGCCTGCCCTCTGATGCCCTCTTCCAGCGTCTGCCGTCTTACTGGGGTTTCTCTGACCTTGGATACGGAGTATCTCCTCTCAGTCACCGCTCCTGATATTGGATGTGGGGTATCTCCTCTTGGTCGCTCACAGTTCCAGCACCGTGCACCGTCGCTCTCCGTGGTGGAGGTTTAATCACTAAGCCCCACTCTTGTGCCCATATGACTTTGCATTAAAGTGGTTTATATTTTATTTTGCTAATTAATCCTTTAGACAGAATTCAGTTCAGTTCAGTTGCTCAGTCTTGTCCGACTCTTTGCGACCCCATGAACCACAGCACGCCAGGCCTCCCTGTCCATCACCAACTTCCGGAGTTTACTCAAACTCATGCCCATCTAGTGGATGATGCCATCCAGCCATCTCATCCTCTGTCGTCCGCTTCTGCTCCTGCCCCCAATCCCTCCCAGCATCAGGGTCTTTTCCAATGAGTCAACTCTTCACATGAGGTGGCCAAAGGATTGGAGTTTCAGCTTCATCATCAGTCCTTCCAATGAACACCCAGGACTGATCTCCTTTAGGATGGACTGGTTGGATCTCCTTGCAGTCCAAGGGACTCTCAAGACTCTTCTCCAACACCGCAGTTCAAAAGCATCCATTCTTCGGTGCTCAGCTTTCTTTATGGTCCAAATCTCACATCCATACATGACCACTGGAAAAACCATAGCCTTGACTAGACGGACCTTTGTTGGCAATGTAATGTCTCTGCTTTTTAATATGCTATCTAGGTTGGTCATAACTTTTAGGTCCTACTAAAAGATTTGTTTATATTCTACATGCCCACAGAAGGCCATAATTCCAAAATATACATTTACTCCACCATACAGCAGCCCCATTTACAATAAACAGGACATGGAAGCAACCCAAGTGTCCATCCACAGAGGAATTGAAAAAGATGTCATTGTTTTTGTTGCTGTTTGCTCATCATGTCATCTGACCGTGACCCCGTGGACTATAGTCCACCAGGCACCTCGGTTTATGGGATTTCCAAGGCAAAAATACACACAATGGAATAATACTCAGCCATTTGCAGAGATGTGAGTGGAACTTCAGAATGCCAGACAGAGGGAAGGAAGTCAAAAACGAAACACATATCATGTAGTAACACGTGTATGTGGAATCTAGAAAAGAACACACAAACTGAATTCCAGGGAAGAAGTAGAGACTTAGATATAGAGAACAAACATATGGACACCAGTGGGGAAGAGGAGGCTGGGATGGATTTGGAGATTGGTATCGACATATATACACAATTGATGTTGTTGTTCAGTTGCTAAGTTGTGTCCAACACTTTGTGATCCCATGGACTGCACCACGCCAGGTTTCCCAGTCTTTCACTATCTCCTGGACTTTGAACAGTCATGTCCCTGAGGCGGTGATGCCATCCAACCATCTCATTCTCTGTCGACTCCTTCTCTTTCTGCCTTCAGTCTTTCCCAGCATCTTTCTCTTCTTCTTTCTTTTGACACAATTGATACTATGTTCTCTATCTATTTTATAGAGAACTACGGAGAACCTCCTGTATAGCGCAGAGAACTCTACTAGGTGATCTTTGTTGACCCAACAGGAAGGAAATAAAAAAAAAAAAAAGTTAATATATATGTGCTCAGTCACTCACTTGTGTCCAACCCATGTGACCCTATAGACTGTAGCTTGCCAGGCACCTTTGTACATGGGGATTCTCCAAGCAAGAATACTGGAGAGAATATTCTCCAGGCAAGAATACTGCCATGCCCTCTTCCAGGGGATCTTCACAACACAGGGATCAAACCCAAGTCTGCAGCACTGCAGGCAGATTCTTTACCATCTGAGACACCAGGGAAGCCAAGAATACTGGAGTGTGTAGCCTATCCCTTCTCCAGGGGAATCTTCCTGACCCAGGAATCAAACTAGGGTCTCCTGCGTTGCAGGCTGATTCTTTACCAGGGAAGCCTGTAGACAGCTGATTCCCTTTTGTAAGCAGAAACTAATACAACAATGTGAAGCAACCATACTCCAACAAAAGTTTTATAACAATCTTATATACATATGCATGCTTTCTTGTTACTGCACAGACATAATAGCATACTGGAGAGGAGTCTCTGTTTTACACATACATGAGAATTAAATATAAAGAGCATTGTATTTCTGCTTATTTCAAATACTAATAATTTTGCAGAATGTGTTGATTCACAGAGAACTAATTTATGAATAAAAATGCCTTTATTTTCCACTATGAATGTGAAATAACTATGAAATTGTTAAATTTATTTCTAAATGTTTCAACACCACAATCCACAGACCAGTTACTAGGTTTTGTCTGTATTGATTGTCTCATAATTCCTTTAAATGGGATGTCTTATCTAAGTGAGTAAACTTCCAAGGACTACCTCCATGGTCCAGAGATAAGGACTACACTTTCCAATGCATAGAGTGTGGGTTTGATTGGTGGTTGGCGAGCTAAAATCACACATGCCTCAGTGGCAAAAAAAAAAAAAAAAAACAAAAAAACAAAAGATAGAAGCAAAATTACAACAAATTCAAGAAAGTGTTAAAAAATGGTCCCCATAGGAAAAAAAAATTTTTTTTAAAGTGAACAAGCTTGTAGAACTGTGAGAGATACAACCAACCAAGGCAAACTTTCAAAGCACATTTGTACTTGAGACGTGTTGTGTTCTTCTCACAGATACACACTAAACTCCCTCTTCCAACAGTACTCAGAACATCACTCAAAACCTTCTCTATGGAAATATTCGTTCTTTCCAAAACAGGATCTAAACACACTCTAAGTTTCCACCTTTTTTATTCTTTACCCTACAACTTTGGCAACTGTTTCTTACTTGCATTCATATGCATCTGACTCCTTTCATGGGAGGATTGCTCACTGGACAATGTACTGAGTCTGTCTGCTTCCTGCTGAATTCTGAGACTTATGCTCTTGTTGGCACTCAATCTGAACTTACTGGATTCAGGACAAAGCGTGGGCATGGGGAATCTTTTTTTTTTATGGTTTTTTTTTTATTTTTTATTTTTTTTATTAGTTGGAGGCCAATCACTTCACAACATTTCAGTGGGTTTTGTCATACATTGATATGAATCAGCCATGGATTTACACGTATTCCCCATCCCGATCCCCCCTCCCACCTCCCTTTCCACCCGATTCCTCTGGGTCTTCCCAGTGCACCAGGCCCGAGCACTTGTCTCATGCATCCCACCTGGGCTGCTGATCTGTTTCACCATAGATAGTATACATGCTGTTCTTTTGAAATATCCCACCCTCACATTCTCCCACAGAGATCAAAAGTCTGTTCTGTATTTCTGTGTCTCTTTTTCTGTTTTGCATATAGGGTTATCGTTACCATCTTTCTAAATTCCATATATATGTGTTAGTATGCTGTAATGTTCTTTATCTTTCTGGCTTACTTCACTCTGTATAAGGGGCTCCAGTTTCATCCATCTCATTAGGACTGATTCAAATGAATTCTTTTTGAATGGCTGAGTAATATTCCATGGTGTATATGTACCACAGCTTCCTTATCCATTCATCTGCTGATGGGCATCTAGGTTGCTTCCATGTCCTGGCTATTATAAACAGTGCTGCGATGAACATTGGGGTGCACGTGTCTCTTTCAGATCTGGTTTCCTCAGTGTGTATGCCCAGAAGTGGGATTGCTGGGTCATATGGCAGTTCTATTTCCAGTTTTTTAAGAAATCTCCACACTGTTTTCCATAGTGGCTGTACTAGTTTGCATTCCCACCAACAGTGTAAGAGGGTTCCCTTTTCTCCACACCCTCTCCAGCATTTATTGCTTGTAGACTTTTGGATAGCAGCCATCCTGACTGGCGTGTAATGGTACCTCATTGTGGTTTTGATTTGCATTTCTCTGATAATGAGTGATGTTGAGCATCTTTTCATGTGTTTGTTAGCCATCTGTATGTCTTCTTTGGAGAAATGTCTGTTTAGTTCTTTGGCCCATTTTTTGATTGGGTCATTTATTTTTCTGGAATTGAGCTGCAGGAGTTGCTTGTATATTTTTGAGATTAATCCTTTGTCTGTTTCTTCATTTGCTATTATTTTCTCCCAATCTGAGGGCTGTCTTTTCACCTTGCTTATAGTTTCCTTTGTAGTGCAAAAGCTTTTAAGTTTCATTAGGTCCCATTTGTTTAGTTTTGCTTTTATTTCCAATATTCTGGGAGGTGGGTCATAGAGGATCTTGCTGTGATTTATGTCGGAGAGTGTTTTGCCTATGTTCTCCTCTAGGAGTTTTATAGTTTCTGGTCTGACATTTAGATCTTTAATCCATTTTGAGTTTATTTTTGTGTATGGTGTTAGAAAGTGTTCTAGTTTCATTCTTTTACAAGTGGTTGGCCAGTTTTCCCAGCACCACTTGCTAAAGAGGTTGTCTTTTTTCCATTGTATATCCTTGCCTCCTTTGTCGAAGATAAGGTGTCCATAGGTTCGTGGATTTATCTCTGGGCGGGCATGGGGAATCTTATAGAACACACATTCTTTATGATGCACATGTAGGTAAAAGTTTATGGCACATGGTACTGAACTGATTCTCTAGTCTGTTCCTGTCAGATAAAGGAGAATCCAGACATTGTGCAGAGAACAAAACTCTTCTTTCACTCGTGCACTCACCTTGAGAAGGGCGGGTCTGGGGATTACTGTTTATACTGGCTCTTTTTTCTAACCTAACGTTAGTTAAGACTCACCCTTTCTTAAATACAGTGAAAGGGTGGAAAACTCCAAGCCCTTTAAATGGACATTAATAACACACTTGGATCAAGGAGTGAATCAAGAAGCAGAATGACTGCAATATCCACAGAGGAATTAACTGGTTATGATTCAGTAAAACTAACATGCAAGATGGAAAATAAAACAGACACTGACTGATAAACACCAATACTGGAACACAGAGACAAAGGTGCCCTGTGGTGAGATATAATGGGACCTTTATCTACGGGACTGGTCCTCTCTGACATGTGTAGGAAATTTCCTCCCGTCCATGTCAACCTGGAAACCTAAAATTTTCCAAAGTATTAAGAAGCTCATGGATTTGTCACTTTTCCTTTTATCCACATGTCTCTGTCCCTGCCTACCTGGAGAGCTTCAAGAGGTTCTCAATGGCAATACAAGCTCAAAGAAAGCTCCCAGTGCTGAGAATTTCTAGCAGGAGACCTGGAGATAAAGTATCGATGCTACCTCCTCTGTTCCTATTGAGAGCTGATCTGTCTTTTATTGGACTGTGTGCACCTCATAGTGTTTCCCTGACATTTAGTGGAAAACATGATAACTCTGTCCTTAGACTAATGGGGGACCCTTGGAAGCTATGCTGAAATGTACAACCTGGGTAACCATTTCAGAGGAAACTCTAGTTTGTGTTTACTGCTTCTAGGTGGGGACTCCCTAGAGAACAAGATGGATGTCTTCCTTCCATCCTTATACAATCCTGTATGTCTAATTGAGCTTTCCTAGTGGCTCAGATGGTAAAGAATTTGACTGCAGTGCAGAAGACCCAGGTTAGATCCTTGGGTTGAGAAGATCCCCTGGAGGAGGGAATGACTCCCCACTCCAGTATTCTTGCCTGGAGAATCCCAAGGAGAAGAGCCTGGTGGAATACAGTCCATGAGGTTGCAGAGAGTTGGATACGACTGAGGGACAAACGGTGTCCCTTGTCTAACTGAACCTTGATGACTGTCTTTCCCTGGTGTCAGAGGTCTCAGGGACAATTGGTCACTTTCGGGGTGCTGGGTCTCTTCTAGACTACACCTGAGTCAGTGTCCCCAGCCTTCTAGATCCTTGCTTGTCCACTGGACACAGCTGACCAGGAACCCTGCTTTGGAACACACACTCCCTTGCATGTGCCTAAATGAACCTTGGACATGGCTCTGGATTCAGAGTCCTTCACAGGTCCTTTGGTCTTTCTTTTCACCAAAAGAAACCTGTTATTCACAAACCTGTTATTCACATGGTTGCCCAAATCAGCCCTTGAAGAACAATACCCACAGGAAACAGCCTGAATCAGGACTGCCCTGGTGGTCTAGGGGTGAAGATGCCACACTTCCACTGCAGGTGCTGCTGGTTCCACCCCTGGTCAGGGAACTAAGATCCCTGGTTGTGAAGATGACAAAGAACAGATTCTTTGACTGTTCGAGTGACCTTGAAAATAACTAAGCATTTAGAATTAGCAAAATTCTTTTTTAAAAAAATCCTAGATATCACAAGAACTACTGTCTTGCTTTCTCACTTGCCTGAGAAAGAACGGAGTCAATGAGTGAATGATACATTACAGATTGGATGGATTAAGGAGTGTCCGGGAAGAGAGAGAGGAAAATGCATTGCTGACATACCCTTTCAGAGCACATTAAGGGGGCACTGATCAGATCATGCTCTTAGTTACCAGGAGGACAGAACCCACTGTCTGGCAGGAGGAGGTGATTACCTTTGTGTTGATGTCCTTCTCACTTCAGAGAAGTAGGAGGCTTTCTGAGGTTCTCTCAGGAAATCAATTAACTTCAGGAAACAACACACTCAATTTTATTTTAAGAAAATAAATTTTAAACCACTTGCTCAATGTTAAGGAAACAATAGGAAGCAATCCAGGCATGGGGGATGTGTGTCCTGGACAGTTTATCCCATTTTGGATCTCAAGGTGCAAAGGAAAATAAATGTTCCTGACCTGAAATAGGGGAAGTGTATTGTGATTTCTCACTCACTCTAAAGGCCAAACGTCCAGATTCAGTCAACCTTCTCCTAAAGCAATCTGCATGATTAAAATCACAAAATGTCATTGAAGGTCATCCATACCAAGGAGGATATTGAAGATGACTTCTGTGTAACCTTGGGCTTAGGAGGAGCAATCATTGGTTCATGACGTCAAGCCAACATAGCGATCCTATAAAAAGTGAAACCAATTCGCACCCTCTGCATCCACTGGGACAGCCTCAGCCTCGACGGAAGAAAGTCCACAAGAGACACAAGATGAAGGTTGTGTTCCTGACTCTTCTCCTTGGTCTGGTTTGTGCTGTTCAAGAAGAGGAAACTGTGGACAGTGCCTCAACAGTATCAGCGACGGTATGATCTGGGAGGAGGTCATGTGTGTGTGTATGTGTGTGTGTGTGTGTGTGTACTTTTTCTGGGTTTGTTATGTTGATCCATAAGCAAGTTGTGTCTGTCCCATGCAACAGTGCTCCATTTACTGGCTCTATACCTGTTCTATTTGGTGTATCATCTCTCCTGTGTATTAACTGGCCCATGCATTTTTACTGCTCTTGTAACAGAGAAAGAGGATCAGAAAACAACTGTTGGATTTGAGATCTTGCATTTCAGATCAGAGCTTAACCTACCTCTGAAATTTTTCAATTCCTTCTTTCACTCCGACTTCAGCTTTTACCTTATTTTATAAATTCTGTTTTATTCAGTTAAGTTAGACAATGTGTGCTGATTTGCACAAGGGGTGGGAAACTCAAGAGGGAGGACTCTGGATGAAATAAAAAGACAAGGAGGAAAATCTCCAAGGTGAATTTTCTTGTTAGCTTTCAGGAGAATGGAGCACCGCATACGTTGCATACAATAACCTAAAGAAGCACTGTCACAAATTCTTGCTCATACCTTACAGACGTTATATTGTGTTTTGGGAGAGATGCTTCATAATACTTGTCTACGTTTTTGACTGGTAAGTAAAAATAGCCCAGAAAGAACAGACACATAAACCCTGAGCCTGAGGGAGGGTGTGGCTTCCCCGTCTGCAGGGAGCTCTCCCGGTGATGTTGAGAGCAGGACGACCTGAGCTGTGGGGCTGAGCAGGGTCTCTGAGCTGAGGGGCAGTTCCCCTGGGAGCCTCCAGGTGATGTCCTGGAAACCACATTGGCCACCAGGCGCTTGACCCCTTCCTGAGGAATTTGTAAGAGACGGTTCCCACTGAGCACAGAAGCCGAGGCGGGCTGGGGGCGGGAGAGCACCCAGTGAGCTCTGCCTGCTGGGCTTCCTCTCGGGAGAGGAGGTTTCATCACCACTGAGTTTACCAAAGCCGCACAGCCCCAAGGACCACTCAGGGAGTGTTATATTGCAAACAGTTCACTAACAACGTGGATGTATTTTGAAGAATAAACACATTATTAAACATATTACATAGCACAGGAAATGCAGCTCAATATTCTGTCATAATGTAAATGGGAAAAGAATTAAAAAAAAAACATATTCATGTATATGTGTGACAGAAACCCTGTTCTGACACCTGACACAAACAAAACATCCTTAATCAATTATGCTGCAATTTAATTAAAAAATTAGCCTTCCCAGGTGGTGCTAGAGGTAAAGAATCCTCCTGTCAATGCAAAAGATATAAGAGGTGCAGTATTGATCCCTGGCTCGGGAAGATCCCTTGGAGGAGGGGATGGCAACCCACTTCAGTATTCTTGCCTGGGAAAACCCATGGACAGAGGTCCCTATGGACAGACAGTCCATAGAGTGACAAAGGGTCAAGCGTGACTGAAGGCACGTAGCCTGCATGCATAAAAAATAAAAAGAAAAGTAAAAGAACTGAGAGGATTATTCTAGGAAAGGCTGGTATATAAATATATCTATAATTCATTATTTGTCACACATGAGATACAATTGGGGCTTCCTAGGTGGCTCATTGGTTAAAAAAAAACAACAAAAAACAAATAAACAAAAAAAAAAACTGCTTGCCAATGCAGGAGATGTGGGTTCGATCCCTGTCTCAGGAAGATCCCCTGAGGAGGGAAATGGCAACCCATTTCAGTATTTTTTTTTAAAATTATTTTTTAACTGAAGGATAATTGCTTTACAGAAAATTGTTGTTTTCTGTCAAACCTCAACATGAATCAGCCATAGGTCTTCATATAACCCCTCTCTTTTGAACCTCACTCCCATCTCCCTCCCTACCCTTCTAGGTTGATACAGAGCCGCTGTTTGAGTTTCCTGAGCCAAACAGCAAATTCCCATTGGCTCTCTATTTTACATATGGTAATGGAAGTTTCTGTGTCACTCTTTCCTTACATTTCAACCCCTCCTTTCCTCTCCCCATGTCCATAAGTCTGTCCTCTATGTCTGTTTCTCCATTGCTGCCCTGTAGATAAATTCTTCAGTACCATTTTTCTAGATTCTGTATATATCTGTTAGAATAGGATATTTACCTTTCTCTTTCTGACTCACTTCACTCTGTAAAATAGGCTGTAGGTTCATCCACCTCATTAGAACTGACTCAAAGACGTTCATTTTTATGGCTGAGCAACATCCCATTGTGTATATGTACCACAACTTCTTTATCCATTCATCTGTCGATGGACATCTAGGTTGCTTCCATGTTCTAACTATCGTAAATAGTGCTGCAGTGAACAATGGGATACATGTGCCTTTTTCGATTTTGGTTTCCTCAGGGTATATGCCTAGGAGTGGGATTACTGGATCATATGGTGGTTTTATTCCTAGTTTTTTAAGGAATCTCCATACCATCTCTCATAGCGGCTGTATCAATTTACATTCCCACCAAGAGTGCAAGAGCATTCCCTTTTCTGCACACCCTCTTCTGCATTTATTGTTTGTAGACATTTTGATGATGGTCATTCTGACCAGTGTGAGGGGATATCTCATTGCAGTTTAGATTTGAATTTCTCTAATAATGAGCGATGTTGAGCATCTTTTCATGTGTTTGTCAGCCACCTGTATGTTTTCTTTGGAGAAATGTTTGTTTAGGTCTTTTGCCATTTGATTAGGTTGTTTGCTTTTCTGGTGTTGAGTTGTATGAGCTGCTTGTATATTTTGGAAATGAATCCTCTGTCAGTTGTTTCATTTGCTATTATTTTCTCCCATTCTGGGGGTTGTCTTTTCACCATGCATATAGTTTCCTTTGCTGTGCAAAAGCTTTTAAGTTTAAATAGGCCCCACTTGTTCACTTTTGCTTTTACTTCTGTTACTCTAGGAGGTGGGTCACAGAGGATCCTGCTTTGATTTATGTCATCGAGTGTTCTGCCTATGTTTCCCTCTAAGTTTTAAAGTTTCTGGCCTTACATTTAGGTCTTTAATCCATTTTGAGTTGAACTTTGTGTATGGTGTTAGGAAATGTTCTAATTTCATTCTTTTACATGTAGCTGTCCAGTTTTCCCAGCACCATTTACTGAAGAGTCTGTCTTTGCCCCATTGTATATTCCTGCCCCCTTTGTCAGAAATTAGGTACCCATAGGGGCATGGGTTTATTTCCGGGTTCTCTATCTTGTTCTATTTGTCTGTATTTCTGTTTTTGTGCCAGTACCATACTCTCTTGATGACTGTAGCTTTGTAGTATAATCTGAAGTCAGGAAGGTTGATTCCTCCAGCTCCACTCTTCTTTCTCAAGACTACTTTGGGTATTTGCAGTCTTTTGTGTTTCCACCTGAATTGTGAGATTTTTTTGTTCTAGTTCTGTGACAAATACCATTGGTAATTTGATAGGGATCACATTGAATCTGTAGATTGTGTTTGGTAGTGTAGTCATTTTCACAATATTGATTCTTCCTACCCAGGAACATGGAATATCTCTCCATCTGTTTATGTCATCTTTGATTTCTTCCAGCAGTTCAGTTCAGTTCAGTCGCTCATTTGTATCCAACTCTTTGTGACCCCATGAACTGCAGCACGCCAGTCCTCCCTGACCTCCACCAACCCCAGAGTTTACCCAAACTCATGTCTATTGAATCAGTGATGCCATCCAACCATCTCATCTTCTGTTGTCCACTTCTCCTCCTGCCCTCAATCTTTCCCAGGATCAGGGTCTTTTCCAATGAGTCAGCTCTTTGCAACAGGTGGTCAAAGTTTTGGTTTCAGCATCAGTCCTTCCAATGAACACCCAGGACTGATCTCCTTTAGGATGGACTGGTTGCATCTCCTTGCAGTCCAAGGGACTCTCAAGAGTCTTCTCCAACACCATAGTTCAAAAGCTTCAATTCCTCGGCGCTCAGCTTTCTTTATAGTCCAACTCTCACATCCATACATGATCACTGGAAAAACCTTAGCCTTGACTAGATAGACTTTTGTTTGCAAAGTAATGTCTCTGCTTTTTAATATGCTGTCTAGGTTGGTCATAACTTTCATTCCAAGGAATAAGTGTTTTTTTAATTTCATGGCTGCAGTCACCATCTGCAGTGATTTTGGAGCCCAAAAAGTAAAGTCAGCCACTGTTTCCACTGTTTCCCCATCCATTTGCTGTGAAGTGATGGGACTGGAGGCCATGACCTTAGTTTTCTGAATGTTGAGTTTTAAAGCAACATTTTCACTCTCCTCTTCAAGTTTCATCAAGAGGCTCTTTAGTTCTTCATTTTCTGCCATAAGGGAGGTATTATCTTTGTTTCTGAGGTTATTGATCTTCCTCCTAGCAATCTTGATTCCAGCTTGTGCTTCATCCAGCCTGGCATTTTGCATGATGTATTCTTCATAAAAGTTAAATAAACAGGGTGACAATATACAGCCTTGGTATATTCCTTTCCCCATTTGGAACCGGTCTGTTGTTCCATGTCCAGTTATAACTCTTGCTTCTTGGCCTGTATACATATTTCTTGGGAGGCAGGTCAGGTGGTCAGGTATTCCCATCTCTTTAAGAATTTTCCACAGTTTGTTGTGATCCACACAGTCAAAGTCTTTGGCATATGCAATAAAGAAAAGGTAGATATTTTTCTGAAACTGTCTTGCTTTTTGGTTACCTAAATCAAATCCCTTATGGTTATATGCTAAGAATGATGTATCAATTCAAGGGATTAGATCTGATAGACACAGTGCCTGAAGAACTATGGATGGAGGTTTGTAATATTTTACAGGAGGCAGTGATCAAGGCAATCCCCAAGAAAAAGAAGTGGAAAAAGGCAAAATGGTTGTCTGAGGAGTCCTTACAAATAGCTGAGAAAAGAAGAGAAGTGAAAGTCAAAGGAGAAAAGGCAAGATATGCCCATCTAAATGCAGAGATCTCAGGACAGGAAAGAGAGTTAAGAAAGCCTTCCTAGTTAACAATGCAAAGTAATAGAGGAAAACAAAAGAATGGAAAAGTCCAGAGACCTCTTCAAGAAAATTTGCAATACCAAGGGAACATTTCATGTTGATAGGCACAATGAACAACAGAGACAGAATGGACCTAACAGAAGCAGAATATATTAAGAAGAGATGGCAAGAATACACAGAAGAATTATACAAATAAGGTCTTAATAATCCAAATAACAACATTTGCTTGATCACTGACCTAGAGCCAGATATCCTGTTTAGTGTGAAGTCAAGTGGGCCTTAGGAAGCATTACTGAAAGCAAAGCTAGTAGAGGTGATGGAATTCTAGCTGAGTTATTTCAAGTCTAAAATGATGATGTTGTTAAAGTCCTGCACTCAATATGCCAGCAAATTTGGAAGACTCACCAGTGGTCCCAGGACTGGAAAAGATCAGTTTTCATTCTAATCCCAAAGAAGAGCAATGCCAAAGAATATTCAAACTACCACACAATTGCTCTTGTTTCACACGCTAGCCAGATAATGCTTAAAATCCGTCAAGCTAGACTTCAGCAGCACATGAACCAAGAACTTCCAGATACTCAAGGTGGATTGAGAAAAGGCAGAGGAACAAGAGGTCAAATTGCCAACATCTGGTGGAGCATAGAAAAAGCAAGGGAACTCCAGCGAAACATTTACTTCTGCCTCACTGACTAAAGAAAAATTTCGACAGTTTGGATCACAATAAATTGTGAGACCATCTTAAAGAGATGGGAATACCAGGGCACTTTACCTGCTTCATGAGAAACCTGTATGCAGATAAAGAAGCAACAGTAAGAACTGGTAATGGAACAATGAACTGGTTCCAAATTGGGAAAGGAGTACATCAAGGCTGTATACCATCACTGTGCTTATTTAACTTATATGCAGATTACATCATGCAAAATGCTGGGTTGGATGATGCACAAACTGGAATCAAGATTGCTGGGGTAAATATCAATAACCTCAGATATGTAGATGATACTGCCCTAATGTCAGAACACAAAGAGGAACTAAAGGATCTCTTGAAGAAAGTGAAAGAGGACAGTGAAAAAGCTGGCTTAAAAGTCAACATTCAAAAAACTAAGATCATGGCCTTGGGTTCCATCACCTCTTAGCAAATAGATAGGGAAAAAATTGAAACACTGACAGACTTTATTTTCTTGGTGTCCAAAACCACTGGGGATGGTGACTGCAGCCATGAAATTAAGACTTCTGCTCCTTGGAAGAAAAGCTATGACAAACCTAGACAGACTATCTAAAAGTAGAGACCTCATTTGTGACAAAGGGCCATTTAGTTACCGCTATGGTTTTTCCAGTAGTCATGTGTCGAAGTAAGAGTTGGACCATAGAGAAAACTGAGCGCTGAAGAATTGATGCTTTTGAACTGTGTTGCTGGAGAAAACTCTTGAGCGTCCCTTCGACAGCAAGATCAAACCAGTCAATCCTAAGGGAAATTAACCCTAAGTATTCCTTGAACGGACTGATGCTGAAGTTGAAGCTCTAATACTTTGGCCACCTGATGTGAAGAGCTGATTCTTTGGGCAAGACCCTGATGCTGAGAATGATTGAGGGCAGGAGGAAAAGGGGACGACAGGTGATGGGATGGTTGGATGGCATCACCCACTCAATGGACATGACTTTAAGGAAGCTCTGGGAGTGAGTGAAGGACAGGGAAGCCTGGCATGCTGCAGCCCATGGGGTGGCACAATCGGACATGACTGAGTGATTGAAAAGCAACAAATTTTTTATGGACTTTTCACGGAGCCACTCTTTCAGAAATCAACTTCACTAAAGTGCATTTATGCTTAATTTATGCACCTTTATCAGGGGTGTCATTCTACAAGTCTTGACATGTACCATGTACCATGACAGTTTCACCATCTGGCAGATCAAGATATAAAAATCATCCATCATTGTCAAAAATCACCCTTCTTTCCTTTATCATTAAATGTCTTCCCCTCGAGGCACAGGTAACAGTGGATCTGATGTTTATCACCCAGAACCTCAGAAAACCTCATTTTCCTCTGCTTCTATGACTCAGCATGTTTGGGAAATTCATCCACAGGACGGTAGACACAGGAGTCACTTATTTCAAAGCCGAACGAAAGGACTCTGCTGTCTTTTATGAGAATTTGTACGTTTTCCAGTTATTAGACTGCTGTTTTCTTCCCACTGTGTTTTTTCCGAGTAACTTCGATGCAGTTCCCTAATGACTAGTAGACACTCAGTGCAATTCACCGTGACTAATCTCTTGGAATGTGTCTCTTCAGTTCAGTTCAGTTCATGCACTCAGTCGTATTTGACTGTGCCCCCGAGTACTGCAGCACGCCAGGCTTCCCTGTCCATCACCATCTCCTGGAGCTTGCTTAAACTCACATCCACTGAGTTGGTGGTGCCATCCAACCACCTCATCCTCTGTGGCCCTCCTCTCTTCCTGCCTTCAATCTTTCCCAGCTTCAGGGTCTTTTCTAAGCACTCAGTCTCTTCAGTAATTTATCCAATTTCTTTTTGGACTCTTTCCTTTTGAATATTTGTTTGGTGTGCACTCTTCATATGTGCCAAATATTTGTATTTTTCTCACATACTTGGTGAAAGAGATATATAAGACCACAAAGTTCTTTGTTATACAGGTGATTATACATAATTATCAGATATTTGACTATCATTTACTATGTGAAATGTCACATGTACTTTGTATGTCTGTGTGTGTATAATGTGTCTGTACACACAGACAGCCTTTCATGTTAATTCTTCTTAAGCCATATTATTTATTTATTTTAAATCATTTAAGTTGTGCTGGGTCTTCACTGGTGCACACGGGCTTTCTTTAGTTGCACCAAGTGGGGGCTACCCTCCCGTTGTGATGAGCAAGTTGCTCACTGCATTGGCATCACTGGTGATGGAACACAGGCTTAGGCAAGCTGGTTTCAACAATTGTGGTACCAAAGGCTTAGTCTGCCCTGCGGCATATGGGATCTTCCCTGACCAGGGATATTGCTTGTGTCCCCTGCAGTGGCCATCGGATTCACATCCACTGGACCACCACAGAAGTCCTCTTCTGCTGTGTTTATACAAGAAGAGTCTGTTTCTGATAAAACTTAGAAGATGTTTTCTTTAATTTCTTGTATTTTGGGCTATTATATCATCTAAGAATACACGGCCAGGGTTGCAAGTCAACTAAGGTCTGTCTAGGTAGCTGTGCTTCTCAGGTTCAAGGAAAGGATTAAAAGCAAGGTGTTAAATTTTTCTTCCTTCCTAAATTTCTGGATCTCTCCATGTTTGTTTGTTTGTAAACATGACTTAGTTTGTATTTGAAGTTATCTTTGGAACTATGCTCAGATTTAATGTGTTCACATGACAGCCTTGCCATTTGATACTTACTTGATGTTACACATATTTCTTCTCTAGTGAATGTCATACTGTTCAGAGACACAAACATGATATATGACATGTGGTGTTAGAAGGGTGTAACAAATGACTTGCCACATTTTTATCAGTTTCATCAACCAACTTAAACATCTTTTGTTTTTAAGCAAGTGTCACGTGTGGAGACCATTACACATTATTGGAAAACAGCTATCTTCCAATATTTACACATACGAATGTAAGTATGAGTATCTCAGAGGTAAGCAAATGTTTGGCTGGAAATCTTGGTTTAACTTTCCTCAAGAACTCCATATATCTGAATTCTAGGTTTACTAACAGTTACAAGTTGCACCAGGCGCTGGTCCTAAGTCTTCTGAGCACCTCCTCTGTCATGAACACAGTGTCCAATCACAGAACTTGGACGGCCCCTCACAATGATGAGGGACCTATTGCTGTTGTTTAGCTGCTGAGTTGTATCTGACTCTTTGTGACCCCCTGGACTGCAAGTTCCCCTCTCCATGGGATTCTCCAGGCAAGAATACTAGAGTGGGTTGCCATTTCCTCTTCCAGGGGATCTTCCCTACCCAGGGATCGGACTTGCCTCTCTTATCTCCAGCCAGGTTCTTTACCACTAGCCCCACCTGGGAAGCCCGTGAGCAATCTGAGGACATGGATAATCTGACTTAAATTGTCCCAATGTGACCCAAGTCTCATGGACTCACTGTGGCCTTGGGCAAGCTGCATACACCTTGTCTGGGGCTATGAGACTATAAAGTGGCTTCAGCTACTAATTTTCTCTTTCTGAAGTAGACTAGTGAGTGTGCTTATACACTGAGCAGTGGTGTTTCCATGTTTCGGGGACACAGCTGAGCGCTTTTTCCTCCCATCTTGCTGAGTGATTGTGGGAAGGTGTGCTGGAGGCCAGGAGAGAGAACGCATGTAGAGGGTGTAGAGGTGACAAGCAGTAGGTCAGAGCTGCTTCTTGTGTAGACACATGGCGCTGAGTAGACAGGGCAGAGAGGAGGGGCGGCCCTTCAGATGGGGACGGAGCTCACCACTAGGTGGTCACTGCCTGCATTTCCCAGCAGGTAAAATAAAATGTCTTCACACCAACAGACAAGGCCGTGGGCTGTCACCCCCGGAATGAGGGGCAGAGGAAATACAGCAATTAAAACAAAGTGTTCAGAAGGTTGCCTGGCCCAATGTAGGCATGCAGGAACACAAAGTTATGAATGGTAAATTGATTTTGGTCAAGAGAAATCAATTTCATGGCTGGGAAATAGACATACAAAGACATTTTGAACCGAGTTTCGATAATATGCTCATGCTGTTTAGTGAGAAACTGGGAGCCTGTTTGCAGTTTGGTAGGGGGTGCCGCCTCTGGGGCGAGTTTGCCTCCTTTCCCCTCCCCCCTGCCTCCTGCCTCCGCTGGGGGATGGGCCAGTCCACAGGCTGCTAACTCTTCTCTGGAAGTGCTCAATCCTTCCTTTGTTCTGTGAATGGCCAGCAGTGTGTTCGGGCTGGTTAATTTTCTCTCTCTCTCTTGTTATCCCACATTTTAAGTTGCTATCCCACGTTAGCTCCCTCCGATTGCCCTCAGGGCATTCAGGCCCGGTCCTTGCCCTCAGCAATGCCGCCTGCTCCTCTCCCTTCCGCCCCCACTTGCTGGTGGTGGATGCGGGCGTCTGGGGTACTTTTCTGCTGGGAGTTGCTTTTAGGCATGTAATCTGTGGGTTTTATTTATTTTTCCTGCCAGTTAGGTTGCCCTCCAAGATTCGAAAACTTCCCCCAGACCCGCCAGTGAGAGGGTTTCCTGATGTTTGGAAACTTCCTCTGTTGTGACTCCCTTCCTGGGACGGGTCTCTGTCCCTAACTTTTTGTCTCTCTTTTTATCTTTTATCTTTTGTCCTACCTCCTTTTGAAGTCAATGGGCTGCTTTTCTGGGCCCCTGATGTCTTCTGCTATCGATCAGAAGTTGTTTTGTGGAGTTTGCTCAGCGTTCAAATGTTCTTTTGATGAATTTGTAGCGGAGAAAGTGGTCTCCCCGTCCAATTCCTCCGCCATCTTCACTCATGCTGTTTAAAAAACTGTTGGGAACTTCCCTGGTGATCCAGTGATGAAGAATCCACCAGCCTATGCCAGGGTGACAGGTTGGATCCTTGGTCTGGTTCGATCCCACATGACTTGGGGCAATGGATCCCGAGCACCACAAGTACTGATCCTATGGTCTAAATCCCGGGAGTTGGGAATACTGAGCCCCCAATCCACACCTACTGAAGCCTACAACCCCTAGAGCCCGTGGTCCACAACAAGAGAAGCTACCGCAAGGAGAAGCCTGTGCACTGCAACTAGAGACTAGCCCCTATTCGCTGATAGTGGAGAAAGCCTCACAGCAACAAAGGTCCAGGGCTGCAAAAAGTAAACAAACTAATTAAAGACATTTTAAAAAACCCAAACAAACAAACAAACAAAAAAGAAAAAAACAAACAAACAAAAATCTGCTAGGTCCATTACAGCACGTGTTCCAGAAAACATCTTAGAAAATAGCAAGAAGTGACTGGTTAACTGTAGGAAAAGGTGGGGATGAGGAAATATATTGCTTACTTTCCTTGTCTTAAGAATGGTAGTGTTCAGAGCACCCGCGAATTGACACACACATCAATACAGCACGGAATGTTGTTAATGCCCTCAATATATCACAAGACATCTAAATGACAATAAATTAAGGTGGGTTGTGTATATGTAACTTTTCTCTCTCTCACAGATGAGGGTACAAATCAAATTGAATTTATTCACATTTCCAAAAAAGCTCTGATAGCAGTTAATGTCAACGTGGATGAAACAGGCACGAAGACAGAACAGGTTCTCCTATTCGGTATGTATGCCATCCCATGGTTCCCACTGCCATTGTCACAGAACAGATCCGCTGCCAGGACTTTCGTTCAGAATCTCAGGAGGTGCTGACAATATTCAGTATTCAGCGTATAAGACCTGCATCTTTCACAGTTAAGGATCCGGGAAGGTACTCTACCAAGAAACAGGAGGTCATAGGGTATGGATGTCACATCATCAACCATTTCCAAATGATTCCTACCTGTTGAAACTAAAAAAAGTTGATTGCTACTAGAAGTTGTTTTTTAACATGTCAATTAATTGCAAGCTGTGACTGTAATGAGCCTGACCTCAGTGGCTTTATTTTATACAAGTTTCCCCATGCATTCTAAGCCTTGGAATAAAACCTTTTCTAATTAATCTTTATCCTGTTCAGTTATCCAAATACATTATCTTGTCCATACTGACATCATCTCAAATAACCACAAAGAAGCACTAAGTGGTGTGTGAACCAATAGGATATCAGGTGTCTATATCAGAAAAGGTACTGGGTAGAATGGTGCATTATTAAAGAATAAATCATCTCCCATTATTTTCTGTGATGTATTGAATATATCTGTCAGAGGAGATCCCTGTTTCCTATTTATTTGGATTCAGAACAAGACCTGAGTGGCAGGTATAGACATAGGAAGTTGGTCAAGGAGCAAGTTGGTTCCTTACTGTCATGGAAGGAGCCCCAAATTCATGGGGCTCCTATGAGTCTTTGAGGTCTTGTTTCTGATGCTGGGGTGGCTTGGGGTGACTAGTTATAAAGCTGGACAGGGATTAAGTTTTCAGACAGACAGCCAACATCTGTGTCATGGGAAATGGTAACTGAGACTTCTTAAATTATTCCAAGTGAAATCTGATAGGTACATTGTTTTCGTTCTGTATTAAGAAATTTTTAGGACTTCAAACACGTAAATTTCTACCTCTTGCATGTTGATATTCAGGCAAAGACAATGACATTGATCAGGAAGACTTAGAGACATTCAAGAAGGAGACTCTAAGTCGGAAGATTACAGAAACAAGCATTAAGGATTTAACTGAACCTGGTAACGGAAGTATATTTTTTCTGAACATACCTTTCACCTCATATGTAAATATGCTATCAGGAAATAAATCAAGTTATTGACAATATGTTTTTTCAAAAGTAATCATTTATGTAATCTCTAAGTAAAAAAAAACTTGCAAAATTTAGGGAATGGTATTACTTGGTGATTAATTAATGCCAATTAATGGTATTAATTGGTGTTCATTTTTTTCCCCCCAGATAACTATCTTGCTTTGGCATGAAAATAACTTTGAAACACCCTAATTGTAAGTAAGCATGGTCTGTTATTAGTGCTATTTCATCAAATAAATCACTAAGTACACTTTGTGATTTCATACCTGCCAAATTTTGTAGGTAACACTTTTTTGGGTTCCAATAGCTTACATTCTATCACTAGAGACTTCTCTCTTATGTTTGGTAATTTCTCTTCTCCTGAGCCATATTAAATAGCAAAAGAGTTGGTTGATTCATGCTGAGCAGCTTTGGTGGGAAAGCCTTCACCTGCAGGAAGCTTGCAGACCAGGGTCATCAGAGAGAAGCAGGAGTGGCCACAAGCTGGTGGAAACTAATTAGTATTACTGTCAGCCCTGGCCTCGTGGTTGTCCACACACATCCCTCCTTCAGAAGAACTGAAATGAAAGAGATCAGGTTTTCTGCAACACCTGTGTGTAATCTCACATGAATCTGACAGAATCAGTAAAGTCCTTCCAATGACGCTGTCTGAAACATGCATTTGAATTATATTCCCATTCAGAAGGTGACTTTCTCAAAGTGAGATCTTTATAAACTTTCTCAACTAAGACAGCCACAGAAAAACAATACCGATAAGGCTAAAGTGTGGCTTATAACTTTCTGTGGAGAAAGAAAAATGAAAGAAAAAGAGCAAAGAAAAATCCTCGCTTCCAGGTGAATATGATAAGAAAGGTGTGGTACATATATTCCATGTAATATTACTCAGCCATGAAAAGAATGAAATCATTCCGTTTGCAGCAATATCCATTGGCCTGAGAGACTGTCACACTAAGTAAAGTCAGTCAGACAGAAAGACAAGTACCATGTGATATCACTTATATGGGGAACCTAAAATGCGACCCGAAAGAACATATTTACAACACAGAAAGAGATGCACAGACATAGAGAAAACCCTCGTGGTTGCCAAGGGGGAAGGGTAGGGCAAGAGAAGGATTGGGAGTTTGCGGTTATCAGATGCAAACTATTCTATGCAGGATGGAAAGACCAAAAAGGCCTCCAGTATAGTACAGGGAAGTATATGCAATACTCTGTAAAAACCTAATTGGGAAAATCATCTGATAAAGAATAGCTATATGTACGTAGAAACTTCACATTGCTGAACACCTGAAACTAATATAACATTAATAACCAATTAGACTCGAATGTGGGCCTGTCTGAGAGCTCATTTGGTAAGGAATCGACCTACAATGCAGGAGACCCTGGTTCAATTCTGGGGACGGAAAGATCTGCTGGAGAAGGGATAGGCTATCCACTCCAGTATTCTTGGGCTTTTCTTGTGGCTCAGAAGGTAAAGAAGAGTTAAAAAAATAATAATTCTTGAAGATCCAAAAGAGATAACATGTGTGATTAGAGGCATGTATTCCAATCACAGACCTGAACTTGCATTCTGAAATCAATTGTACTAGAATCCATCCCACATGGGAAAGATTACCCCATATTTACATCCCTGGGGAAATTTCACGTGGACCCCCACCTACATCACAGAGATGTGGAGTAGGAGGTCCACCAGGATTCTGTCCACCAGCTCACCCACCAGCTCCTTTACTTTGGGCATGGATTGCATGAGGCTCACCCCTGTCAACCGTCACACAGTCGCCTCTACTAAACCTCTGCTTCTATTTGTTCACCTACAGAGAGAGTCGCTGAGACCAGACATGTGCTCTTCCCCATGGAATCAAGATCAACAACATGACGATGACCTTCCTGGTTCCTGATTATCATGACCCTTCTCTCTTCACAGCCACACTCCTTCCCCGTCTCATCTCTCCTGGTCACTAATCACGTCCTGTGTGGTGGTATTTGATTTCTGAGGGTTTAAATAAATCGGTTGAATATAGAGCAGATTCACTTGTGTCTTTATTGAAAGTCTATGTTTTAAAACCCACAAATATGCACAGTAAATTTAACTATCTGGAAACATATACATTTCCTAAGATAAGTGTTTATCAGAGACAGTTCTGAGGATTAACTGGAGATGCCCTCGAGGTGTCCAGGGTAGAAGGATAAAAAGGTCTAAACCATCACGGGACAAAGGACAGGGTTATGATCCTCTTACTGCAGTGGGAGGGGACAGTCTGCTCAAGAAGGATGTCCCTAGAAAGCATTGTACTCATTACACAGAAAGGAGGTTGTGTTCCATTGTCTGAGCTTCATAGAGAGGAAATGTAAGGTGCCATGGACCACAGCTGAGGGGAAACGTGTCTTCTGACAGCACCAGCACCTCTGCAGTTAATCTGAAGGACTGATACTTCTTGACCTTTGGATCTCTGGGAATCAAAGGTGGAGCAGCCCCTGAATCTTGGTCAATTCATAGGACCATGACTCAGGGCAGTGTTGACAGGTACTAGATGATTGACAGCTCAGTCTAGAAGTTGTGAGTCTTCATAACATTTAAAGATGGTCTTCCAGCCTTCTATGTTTCCGACACCAGTGGATGCTAGGATTTCCAAGGACTGGCATTCCCACGGTCATGGGCAGAACACACTGGTCAGCTCCCCATGGTGGTCGAGCTGTTTGCAATCCACAAGACATAGCCCCTTCAAGATATAGAACTGATTCCAAGGGTTGGGGCCACAGCTCCAATATTTGACCTAAGAGCCGGGAAAATACTAGAAGTAATGTAACAGAATAAATGTTTTAGATCCTACATAGACATGGCCTCCAGATGGGCTACAGCTGGCTGGCCATTGTCAAAGACACCAGTAATGAATCTTTCCATGGCTTAGTTGGTAGTAATGGGGTTCAAAGGCAGTGTTTAAATTCTCCCATTTGTATAGGGCAGTGTATGCAGTTGGTTTGTGACTATGGTCTTCACAGAATGTCTGGAAATGCTGGAAATGCTGGACTGGATGAGTGCATACACACAGAACAACTGAACATAAGGAAAGGGGGTGAGTCTCTTAAGGAATTCTGAAATGCAAGACCTGGCATGAACAAGTCAACAGTTCTGAAATATCACATGCAACTATCTGTATTTATACACACACATAAATACAGATATGTATATATGTATATATACATATACATATATATATATATACACACACACACATAATACGTATATATATATATATATATATATATATATATATATATATATATATATATATACAGACATGTATACATATTTGTGTGACTGTGTGTATCTATAAAAACTATATTAATAAAAATGGATTATTACTACAAACTCAAAAGATAAAAAGTATGAGAAAGATATAAACAGAATTTTGTTTATGGAATTAATACTCCCGATGAAATATACTTACTTGAACATGGTTACTTGAATGATGTATTACAAAAATTAATGTATTTTCAGTCAGAAATTTCTCATGTCTTATAGATATGGAAGAAATTGAGCAAAATGTTCCATAGGTTTTCATGTCAAGATGATGTAATGGAAAATTTTTGAAGAAGTAAAAAAGAAATGTCAGTGAACTTAGAGAAAGCCGTCCACAGACACACAATCATAGGCGGTGGTGGTGGTGTAATCACTACGTCCAACTCCTGTGACCATATGAGATCGTATTAAAGTATTTTTCCATTCTAATTTGCTAATTAACCCTCTAGACAGAATTAGGTATTTCCAACAGATATGTTTAAATTCTATACACCCACAGAAGAGCTTAATTCCAAAATGGACAAGCACACCACCAGAAAGCAGCATTGTTACAACAGCCAGGACATGGAAGCAACCTAAGTGTCCATTAACAGAGGAATGGAAAAAGATGTCATTGTTTTTGGTGTTGTTTACTCATTATGTCATCTGACCGTGACCCCATGGACTATAGCCCACCAGGCACCTCTGTTTTCACGGAATTTCCAAGGCAAAAACACTGGATATACACAATGGAACGATACTCAGCCATTTGCAGAGATCAGGGTGGAACTTCAGACTGTCAGAGTGAAGGAAGTAAAAAACGAAACAAATATCATATATTAACACGTGTATGTGGAGTCTAGAAAAGTGGTAAAGACACACCGAGTTTCAGGGCAGAAGTACAGACCGAGACAATCAGAACAAACATATGGACACCAATGGGGAAGAGGAGGGTGGGATGGATTCAGAGATGGGGATTGACACATATACACTATTGATGTTGTTGTTCGGTCACTAAGTCGTGTCCAAGTCTTTGTGACCCCTTGGACTGCAGCACACTAGTTTTCCAAGTCTTCCACTATTGTCTGGAGTTTGCACAAAGTCATGTCACTGAGGTGTTGATGCCATCCAACCATCTCATTCCCTGTCGACTCCTTCTCCTCCTGCCCTCAATCTTTAGCAGCATCTTGCTCTTTTTCTTTGTTTTGATACTACTGATACTATGTCCTCTATCTATTTTATAGAGAACTCTGGAGAAGCTCCTGTATAGTACAGGGATCTCTAATAAGTGATCTGTGGTGACCCAAAGAAAAGGGGGAAAAAAACCAAAAGTTAATATATGTAGATGCTTACTTGCTCAGTTGTGTCCAACCCTGTGGCCCTATGGACTGTAGCCTGCCAGGCACCTTTGTACATGGGGATTCGTCAGGCAAGAATACTGGAGTGGGTTGCCTTGCCCTCCTCCAGGGGATCGTCACAACCCAGGTATTGAACCCAGGTCTGCATCATTGCAGGTGGATTCTTTACCATCTGAGCCGCCAGGGAAGCCAATACTGGAGTGTGTAGCCTATCCCTTCTCCAGGGGAGTCTTCCTGATCCAGGAATCAAACTAGGGTCTCCTGCATTGCAGGCTTATTCTTTACCAGCTGAGCTATCAGGGAAGCCTACGGATAGCTGATTCAAGTTTTGTAAATGGAAACTAATACAGCAATGTAAAGCAACCATATTCCAACAAATATTTCATAACAATTCTATACACATATGCATGCTTTCTTGTTAATGCACAGACATAATAACATACTGGAGAGCAGTCTTTGTTTTACACATACGTGAGAATTAAAATCTAAAGGGCATCATATTTCTGTTTATTTCAAATACTAATAATTTTACAGATTGTGTTGATTCATAGAGAACTAATTTATGAATAAAATTTCCTGCATTTTCCACTATGAATGTGTCATAACAATGAGACTGTTAAATTTATTTCTAAATGCTTCAACACCACAATCAACAAAGCAGTGACTGGTTTTTGTCTGTATGAATTGTCTCATAATTATTTTAAATGGAATGCCTTATCAAAATGAATACACTTCCACAGACTTCCTAGATGGTCCAGAGATGAGGACTTCACCTTCCAAAGCATAGGATGTGGGTTTGATCCCTAGTTCAGTTCAGTTCAGTTCAGTTCAGTTCAGTTCAGTCACTCAGTCATGTTTGACTCTGCAACCCCATGGACTGCAGCACACCAGGTCTCCCTGTCCATCACCAACTCAAAGAATTACTTTAACTCATGTCCATGGGGTCAGTGATGCCATCCAACCATCTCATCCTCTGTCATCCCCTTCTCCTCCTGCCTTCAATCTTACCCAGAATCAGGATCTTTTCAAATGAGTCAGTTCTTCAAATCAGGTGGCCACAGTATTGGAGTTTCAGCTTCAGCATCAGTCCTTCCAATGAACACCCAGGACATATCTCCTTTAGGATGGACTGGTTGGATCTCCTTGCAGCCCAAGGGACTCTCAAGAGTCTTCTCCAAAACCACAGTTCAAAAGCATCAATTCTTTGGCACTCAGCTTTCTTTTTTTTTTCCCATTTATTTTTATTAGTTGGAGGCTAATTACTTTACAATACTGTAGTGGTTAATTCCAGTTTTTTAAGAAGTCTCCACACTGTTCTCCATAGTGGCTGTACTAGTTTGCATTCCCACCAACAGTGTAAGAGGGTTCCCTTTTCTCCACATCCTCTCCAGCATTTATTGCTTGTAGACTTTTGGATAACAGCCATCCTGACTGGCGTGTAATGGTACCTCATTGTGGTTTTGATTTGCATTTCTCTGATAATGAGTGATGTTGAGCATCTTTTCATGTGTTTGTTAGCCATCTGTATGTCTTCTTTGGAGAAATGTCTGTTTAGTTCTTTGGCCCATTTTTTGATTGGGTCATTTATTTTTCTGGAATTGAGCTGCATGAGTTGCTTGTATATTTTTTGAGATTAATCCTTTGTCTGTTGCTCCGGTTGCTATTATTTTCTCCCAATCTGAGGGCTGTCTTTTCACCTTGCTTATAGTTTCCTTTGTTGTGCAAAAGCTTTTAAGTTTCATCAGGTCCCATTTGTTTATTTTTGATTTTATTTCCAATATTCTAGGAGGTGGGTCATAGAGGATCCTGCTGTGATTTATGTCGGGGAGTGTTTTGCCTATGTTCTCCTCTAGGAGTTTTATAGTTTCTGGTCTTACATTTAGATCTTTAATCCATTTTGAGTTTCTTTTTGTGTATGGTGTTAGAAAGTGTTCTAGTTTCATTCTTTTACAAGTGGTTGACCAGTTTTCCCAGCACCACTTCTTAAAGAGGTTGTCTTTTTTCCACTGTATATCCTTGCCTCCTTTGTCGAAGATAAGGTGTCCATAGGTTCGTGGATTCATCTCTGGGCTTTCTCTTCTGTTCCATTGATCTATATTTCTGTCTTTGTGCCAGTACCATACTGTCTTGATGACTGTGGCTTTGTAGTAGAGTCTGAAGTCAGGCAGGTTGATTCCTCCAGTTCCATTCTTCTTTCTCAAGATTACTTTGGCTATTCGAGGTTTTTTGTATTTCCAGACAAATTGTGAAATTCTTTGGTCTAGTTCTGTGAAAAATACCGTTGGTAGCTTGATAGGGATTGCATTGAATCTATAGATTGCTTTGGGTAGAATAGCCATTTTGACAATATTGATTCTTCCAATCCATGAACATGGTATGTTTCTCCATCTGTTTGTGTCCTCTTTGATTTCTTTCATCAGTGTTTTATAGTTTCCTATGTATAGGTCTTTTGTTTCTTTAGGTAGATATACTCCTAAGTATTTTATTCTTTTTGTTGCAATGGTGAATGTTATTGTTTCCTTAATTTCTCTTTCTGTTTTCTCATTGTTAGTGTATAGGAATGCAAGGGATTTCTGTGTGTTAATTTTATATCCTGCAACTTTACTATATTCATTGATTAGCTCTAGTAATTTTCTGGTAGAATTTTTAGGGTTTTCTATGTAGAGGATCATGTCATTTGCAAACAGCGAGAGTTTCACTTCTTCTTTTCCTATCTGGATTCCTTTTACTTCTTTTTCTGCTCTGATTGCTGTGGCCAAAACTTCCAAAACTATGTTGAATAGTAATGGTGAGAGTGGGCACCCTTGTCTCGTTCCTGATTTCAGGGGAAATGCTTTCATTTTTTCACCACTGAGGGTAAGGCTTGCTGTGTGTTTGTCATATATAGCTTTTATTATGTTGAGGTATGTTCCTTCTATTCCTGCTTTCTGGAGAGCTTTAATCATAAAAGGATGTTGAATTTTGTCAAAGGCTTTCTCTGCATCTATTGAGATAATCATATGGTTTTTATCTTTCAATTAGATAATGTGGCATATTACATTGATTGATTTGCAGATATTAAAGAATCCTTGCACTCCTGGGATAAAGCCCACTTGGTCATGGTGTATGATTTTTTAAATATGTTGTTGGATTCTGTTTGCTAGAATTTTGTTAAGAATTTTTGCATCTATGTTCATCAGTGATATTAGCCTGTAGTTTTCTTTTTTTTGTGGCATCTTTGTCTGGTTTTGGAATTAGGGTAATGCTGGCCTCATAGAATGACTTTGGAAGTTTACCTTCTGCAATTTTCTGGAAGAGTTTGAGTAAGATAGGTGTTAGCTCTTCTCTAAATTTTTGGTAGAATTCAGCTGTGAAGCCATCTGGTCCTGGGCTTTTGTTTGCTGGAAGATTTCTGATTACAGCTTCGATTTCCTTGCTTGTGATGGGTCTGTTAAGATCTTCTATTTCTTCCTGGCTCAGTTTTGGAAAGTTATACTTTTCTAAGAACTTGTCCATTTTTTCCAAGTTGTCCATTTTATTGGCATAGAACTGCTGGTAGTAGTCTCTTATCACCCTTTGTATTTCAGTGTTGTCTGTCGTGATCTCTCCATTTTCATTTCTAGTTTTGTTAATTTGGTTCTTCTCCCTTTGTTTCTTAATGAGTCTTGCTAATGGTTTGTCAATTTTCTTTATTTTTTTCAAAAAACCAGCTTTTAGCTTTGTTGTTTTTTGCTATGGTCTCTTTAGTTTCTTTTGCATTTATTTCTCCCCTAATTTTTAAGATTTCTTTCCTTCTACTAACCCTGGGATTCTTAATTTCTTCCTTCTCTAGTTGCTTTAGCTGTAGAGTTAGGTTATTTATTTGACTTTTTTCTTGTTTCTTGATGTAAGCCTGTAATGCTATGAACCTTCCCCTTAGCACTGCTTTTACAGTGTCCCATAGGTTTTGGGTTGTTGTGTTTTCATTTTCATTCGTTTCTATGCATATTTTGATTTCTTTTTTGATTTCTTCTATGATTTGTTGGTTATTCAGAAGCGTGTTCTTTAGCCTCCATATGTTTGAATTTTTAATAATTTTTTTTCCTGTAATTGAGATCTAATCTTACTGCACTGTGGTCAGAGAAGATGACTGGAGTGATTTCAATTTTTTTGATTTTACCGAGGCTAGATTTATGGCCCAGGATGTGATCTATCCTGGAGAAGGTTCCATGTGCACTTGAGAAAAAGGTGAAGTTGATTGCTTTGGTGTGAAATGTCCTATAGATATCCTTTAGGTCTAGCTGGTCCATTGTGTCATTTAAAGTTTGTGTTTCCTTGTTAATTTTCTGTTTAGTTGATCTATCCATAAGTGTGAGTGGGGTTTTAAAGTCTCCCACTATTATTATGTTACCATTAATTTCCTCTATCATACTCATTAGCATTTGCCTTACATATTGTGGTGCTCCTATGTTGGGTGCACATATATTTATAATTGTTATATCTTCTTTTTGGATTGATCCTTTGATCATTATGTAGTGTCCTTCTTTGTCTCTTTTCACAGCCTTTTAAAGTCTTTATTTTAAAGTCTATTTTATCTGATATGAGTTTTGTGACTCTTGCTTTCTTTTGTTCTCCGTTTGTGTCAAATATTTTTTCCAGCCCTTCACTTTTAGTCTGTATGTGTCTCTTGTTTTGAGGTGGGTCTCTTGTAGACAGCATATATAAGGGTCTTGTTTTTGTATCCACTCAGCCAATCTTTGTTTTTTGGTTGAGGTATTCAACCCATTTACATTTAAGGTAATTATTGATAGGTATGGTCCCGTTGCCATTTAGTTTGTTGTTTTGGGTTCGCGTTTATACAACCTTTCTGTGATTCCTGTCTAGAGAAGATCCTTTAGCATTTGTTGAAGAGCTGGTTTGGTGGTGCTGAATTCTCTCAGCATTTGCTTGTCTGTAAAACTTTGGAATTCTCCTTCATATCTGAATGAGATCCTTGCTGGGTACAGTAATCTAGGTTGTAGGTTATTCTCTTTCATTACTTGAAGTATGTCCTGCCATTCCCTTCTGGCCTGAAGGGTTTCTACTGATAGATCAGCTGTTACCCTTATGGGAATCCCCTTGTGTGTTATTTGTTGTTTCTCCCTTTCTGCTTTTATTATTTGTTCTTTGTGTTTGATCTTTGTTAATTTGATTAATATGTGTCTTGGGGTGTTTCGCCTTGGGTTTATCCTGTTTGGGACTCTCTGGGTTTGGGTGGCTATTTCCTTCCCCATTTTAGGGAAGTTTTCAGCTATTATCTCCTCGAGTATTTTCTCATGACCTTTCTTTTTGTCTTCTTCTTCTGGGACTCCTATGATTCGAATGTTGGGGCATTTCACATTGTCCCAGAGGTCCCTGAGGTTGTCCTCATTTCTTTTAATTCTTCCCGCCCCCCCCTGCTTCATTTATTTCCATCATTTTATCTTCTACCTCACTTATCCTATCTTCTGTCTCTGTTATTCTACTCTTGGTTCCCTCCAGAGTGTTTTTGATCTCATTTAATGCATTATTCATTTTTAATTGACTCTTTTTAAAATTTCTTCTAGGTCCTTATTAAACATTTCTTGCATCTTCTCAATCTTTGTCTCCAGGCTATTTATCTGTAACTTCATTTTGTTTTCAAGATTTTGGATCATTTTTATTATCATTATTCTAAATTCTTTTTCAGGTAGATTCCCTATCTCCTCCTCTTTTGTTTGACTTGGTGGGCATTTTTCATGTTCCTTTACCTGTTGGGTATTTCTCTGCCTTTTCATCTTGTTTAGATTGCTGTGTCTGGAGTGGGCTTTCTGTATTCTGGAGGTCTGTGGTTCCTTTTTATTGTGGAGGTTTCACCCAGTGGGTGGGTTGGACAATTGGCTTGTCAAGGTTTCCTGGTTAGGGAAGCTTGCGTCGGTGTTCTGGTGCGTGGAACTGGATTTCTTCTCTCTGGAGTGCAATGGAGTGCCCAGTAATGAGTTTTGAGATGGGTCTATGTGTTAGGTGTGACTTTGGGCAGCCTGTATGTTGACGCTCAGGGCTATGTTTCTGCGTTGCTGGAGAATTTGCATGGTATGTCTTGCTCTGAAACTTACTGGCTCTTGGGTGGTGGTTGGTTTCAGTGTAGGTATGGAGGGTTTTGGATGGTCTCCTATTACTTAATGTTCCGTGTAGTCAGGAGTTTTCTGGTGTTCTCAGGTTTTGGGCTTAAGTCTCCTGCCTCTGGATTTCAGTTTTATTCTTCCAGTAGTCTCAAGACTTCTCCAACTATACAGCACTGATAATAAAACTTCTAGGTTAATGGTGAAAAGATTCTCCCCCGTGAGGGACACCCAGAGAGGTTCACAGAGTTACATGAAAAAGAGGAGAGGGAGGAGGGAGATAGAGATGAGCAGGAGGAGAAAAAGGGGGATCAAGAGGAGAGAGACAGATCTACGCAGTTGTCTGCTCCCAAAGTGTTCTCTGTAGCCCAGACACCCACAAAGATTCACAGAATTGGATTGGGAAGAGAAGGGGAAAGGAGGAAATAGAGGTGTTCTGAGGTAGAAAACAGAGAGTCAAAAGTGGGAGAGAGTAATCAACACACTCCTGAGTAAAAATGGGAACTGAATATTGGATTCTTAAATGTCCAAAATTTATATCATGTACTGAAAAACAAAGATTAAAAATCTAGAGTAGAGGTTAGACTCTTAAAAATACAATATTAAAAACAAAAACAAAAAATTTTAGAAATATATATGAAGTTCGGTTTAAAAATAGGGCTTCTCTCTCTTTTTTTTTTTTGCAAGGTTATAGTGAAATGAAAATGAAAATTAAGGTGTAATAGAGGACTTTAAAAGAAAATAAGAGAAAAAAAATAAAACAAGAAAAAATGTTTTTTTCCTAATAAAAAAATAGTAAAAATATATGAAAATGAAAATGAAAGTTAAGGAGTAATGGGGGAGTAATAGGGAATTTTAAAAGAGAAGAAAAGAGAAAAAATAAAAAAAGAAAAGGAAAAAAAGTTTAATTAAAAAAATATATATATATCTAGGAATTTCTCCGGAGCTGTTGCAGTCAATGTGGGTTCAGTTCAGTTTCAGATAGCTCCTCATTCCAGCTTACACTTCTCGATATCTACAGGCCCCTTCCGGTGTAGTCGGTGTTTTCTAGAGGGATTTTAATCTGTTGCACCAGTCCCTTCTGAAGCGGTTCCCTTTGTTTATTTGGCTTCTGTTTGCCGGTCTCTTCAGCGTCTAATTTCTGCCCTGACGCAGGCGGGTGGAGGTGGTCTCTTGTTTAGGTTCGCTTGTTCAGTCGCGCTGCAGGGAGGGAGGGGCGCTGCAGACAGATATCGCTGGCGTGTGTGGGGAGCACTCACAGTGTTCCGGCCTCAATGGATTTGCCCCCGCTCATGGGTGTGTGCTCTCCCAGTCTACACTGCTCAGGCTCCTGGCTGCTCTATATGGAGCGGGCCCTGCGTGGCGTGCGGTTCCAGTTTTCGGGTATTCCACAAAAGCGCGGACTCAGTTGGGCCTGCGTTTTGTGCCTTCCCCGGCCCGAGCAGCTCAGGCAGCCAGGAGCTTGACGGGTGCACTCTCCCCGGGTGTGGTGCGCCTTATCCCCTCCGCGGTCTGGCCTCAGTTTCCGCGTGCGCCAGTTGCTTGCGTGTGCCTTGTGTCTATTCTCGGGAGCTGGCCTCTAGCCGCAACCCCCCCAGCGGATGTCAACCATCCAGAATCTCAGGAAGTCTTTGGTTAGAAACTAGAGGCCTGTTTGCAGCTTGGTAGGGGGTGCCATCTCTGGGGCCGAGTTTGCCCCTTTCCCCTCCCCCCTGCCTCCTGCCTCTGGTGGGGATGGGCCGGTCCACAGCCTGGCTATCTCTTCTCTGGAATTGCTCAGTCCCTTTGTTCTGTGAATGGCCGGCAGTGTGTTCAGGCCAGTTAATTTTCTCTCTCTCTCTTGCTATCCCACAGTTTAAGTTGCTATCCCACGTTAGCCCCATCAGATTGCCCTCAGGGCACTCAGGCCCGCTCCTTACCCTAAGCACTGCTCCCCGCTCCTCTCCGTTCCGCCCCCACTTGCTGGTGGCAGATGCAGGCGTCTGCTGGGAGTTGCTTTTAGGCATATAATCTGTGGGTTTTATTTATTTTTCCTGCCAGTTAGGTTGCCCTCCGAGATTCGAAAACTTCCCCCAGACCCGCCAGTGAGAGGGTTTCCTGGTGTTTGGAAACTTCCTTTATTATGACTCCCTTCCTGGGACGGGTCTCTGTCCCTAGCTCTTTTCTCTCTCTTTTTATCTTTTATATTCTGTCCTACCTCCTTTCGAAGATGATGGGCTGCTTTTCTGGGTGCCTGATGTCTTCTGCTAGAGGTCAGAAGTTGTTTTGTGAAGTTTGCTCAGTGTTCAAATGTTCTTTAGATGAATTTGTAGGGGAGAAAGTGGTTTCCCCATCCTATTCCTCCACCATCTTGGCTCCTCCCTCTGCACTCAGCTTTCTTTATAGTCCAACTCTCACATCCATACATTACTACTGGAAGAACCATAGCCTTAACTAGATGAACATTTTCTGGCAAAGTAATATCTCTGCTTTTTAATATGCTATTTAAGTTTGTCATAAGTTTTCTTTCAAGTAATTTTCTTTCAAGTAATAAGCGTCTTTTAATTTCATGGCTGCAGTCACCATCTGCAATGATTTTGGAGCCCCCAAAAGTAGTATGCCACTGTTTCTACTGTTTTCCCATCTATTTGCCCTGAAGTGATGGGACTGGATGACATGATCTTAGTTTTCTGAATGTTGAGCTTTAAGCCAAGTTTTTCCACTTTCCTCTTTCACTTTCATCAAGAGGCTCTTTAGTTCTTCTTCACTTTCTGCCATAAGAGTGGTGTTATCTGCATATCTGGAGTTATTGATATTTCTCCCAACAATCTTGATTCCAGCTTGTGCTTCATCTAGGCTAGCATTTCTCATGATGTACTCTGCATATAAGTTTGAGAGCTAATATCACACGTACCTTGAGGGCAGAAAAGCCAACTACAAAACAGAAGCAAAATTGCAATTAAAAAAACAGTTGTAAAATGGTACCCATAACAGTTTTTTTAAAAAGTGAACAAAATTGTAGAATTTTGATAGAACCAACCCCGGTGAGCTTTCAAAACACATGTAGACTTTGTGTGCTTGAGTCGTGTTGTGTTCTTCTAGTTCCCACCATTTTTATTCTTCACCCTACAACTTTGGCAACATTTCTTAGCTTGTATTCATATGCATCTGACTCCTTTACGGGAAGATTGCTCACTGGACAATGTACTGAGTCTGTCTGCTTTGTGCTGAATTCTGAGACTTAGGCTCTTGTTGGAACTCAATATGTATTTACTGAATTCAAGACAAAGCGGGACATGAGGCCTCTTATAGAACACATGTTCTTTATGATGCACATGTAAGTAAACGTTTACAGCACGTGATACTGAACTGATTCTCTACTCTGTTCCTGTCAGATAAAGGAGAAATCAAGACATTGTGCAGAGAATGAAACGCTTCTTTCTCTCCTGCATGCACCTGGAGATGGGCGGGTCTGGGGTTTACTGTTTATATTGGCTCTTGTTTCCAACAGAACATTAGTTAAAACTCGCCCTTTATTACCTAGCGTGCAGGAGTGGAAAACTCCAAGCCCCATAAATGGATATTAATAACACACTTGAATCAAGGAGTGAGTCAAGAAGCAAGCAGATTGACTGCAATATCCACAAAGGAATTAACTGGTCATAATTCAGTAAAACTAACATGCAGGATGGAAAGAAAACAGACACTGACTGATAAATAACAATACTGGAACACAGAGACAAAGGTGCCCAGTGGTGAAACACAATGGTACTTTTCTCTATGGGACCAGTCCTCTCTGACACGTGTAGGAAATTTCCTCCTGTCCACATCAACCTGGAAACCCAAAATTTTCCAAAGTATTAGGAAGGTCATGGATTTGTCACTTTTCTTTTTATTCACATGTCTCTGTTCCTGCCTACCTGGAGAGCTTCAAGAGGTTCTCAATGGCAATACAAGCTCAAAGAAAGCTTCAAGTGGTGAGAATTTCTAGCAAGTGCTCTGTCTTTTATTGGACTGCATGCACCTCAAAGTGTTTCCCTGACATTTAGGGAAAATATGATAATTCTGTCCTTAGACAAAAGGGGGACCCTTGGAAGCCATGCTGTAATGTATAACCTGGGTAACCATTTCAGAGGAAACTCTAGTTTGTGTTACCTGCTTCTAGGTGGGGACTCCCTAAAGAACAAGTGGGATGTCTTCCTTCCATCCTTATACAACCCTGTTTGTGTAACTGGGCTTCCCTCGTGGCCAGATGGTAAGAATTCAACTGCAGTGCAGAAGCTCCAGGTTAGATCCCTGGGTTGGGAAGATCCCCTGGAGGAGGTAATGACTCCCCACACCAGTATTCTTGCCTGGAGAATCCCAAGGAGAAGAGCCTGGTGGAATACAGTCCATGAGGTTGCAGAGAGTTGGATGCAACTGAGGGACAAACAGTGTCACTTGTCTAACTGTATCTTGATGACTGTCTTTCCCTGGTGTCACAGGTCTCAGAGACAATCAGTCACTGTCGGGGTGCTGGGTCTCTTCTAGACTACACCTGGGCCAGTGTCCCCAGCCTTCTATAGCCTTCTTGCTTGTCCACTGGACAGAGCTGACCAGGACCCCTACTCTTGAACCCACACTCCCTTGCGTGTGACTGAATGAACCTTGGACATGGCCATGAATTCAGAGTCCTTAACACATCCTTTGGTCTTTCTTTTCACCAGGAAATGGTCTTGTTATTCACATGGTTGCCCAAGTTTGCTCATCCAGAACAAAACCCTCAGGAAACAGTCTGAATCAGGACTTCCCTGGTGGGCCAGGGGTAAAGATGCCACACTTCCACTGCAGGGGCTGCTGATTCTACCCCTGGTCAGGGAACTAAGATCCCTGGTTGAGAAAAGTGACAAATAACTGATTCTTGCACTGTTTGAGTGACCTTGAAAATAACTAGGCATTTAAAATTAGGAATTTTTTCCCCCTTCAAAATACTAGATATTACAAGAACTACTGCCTTCCTATCTCACTTGCCTGAGAAATAGCTGAGTCAATAGGTGAATGATACTCTACAGATTGGATGGATTAAGGGGCGTCTTCAAAGATAAAGATGAAAATGTATTGCTGACATACCCTTTCAGAACACATTAAGGGGCACTGATCAGATCATGCTGTTAGTTACAAGGAGAACAGAACCCACTGTGGGGCAAGAGGAGGTGATTAACAGTTTGCTCTGCTGTCCTCCTCGCTTTGGAAAAGTAGGAGTCTTTCTAAGGTTCTCTCAGGAAATTGTTTAACCAACTATGTGAAACCACACACTCAATTTTATTTTAAGAAAATAAAATCTAAACCACTTGCCCAATGTTAAGAAGACGTACAAGCAATACAGGAGTGGGGGATGTGTGTCCTGGACAGCTTATCCCATTTTGGATCTCAAGGTGCAAAGGAAAATAAATCTTCCTGACCTGAAACATGGGAAGTGTATTGTGATTTCTCACTCACTCTAAAGGTCAAGTGTCCAGATTCACTCAACCTTCTCCTAAAACCATCCTCGTGATTAAATGACAAAATGCCATACAAGTTCACTCCTGTGAAGCAGGATATTGAAGATGACTTCTGTGTAAGCGTGGGCTTAGGAAGAACAACCACTGGTTCATGATGCGTCACATCGACATAGCGATCCTATAAAAACGGTCACAATTCTCATCCTCTCCAACCACTCGGACAGCCTCAGCCTCGACAGAAGAAAGTCCACGAGAGAGACAAGATGAAGGTTCTGTTCCTGACTCTTCTCCTTGGTCTGGTTTGTTCTGCCCAAGAAGAGGAAGCTGAGCAAGGTGTCTCGGAGGTACCAGGGACGGTCTGATCTGGGAGGAGGTCTTGGGTGTGTGTGTGTGAGCACCTTTTGTGGTTTTGTTATTTGGATCCATAAATGGAGCCATGTCCCTCCAATTCAGTATTACTTCATTTCCTGGCTCTCTGTCTGTTCTGCTTGGTGTCTCTATCCTCTCTACTGTGTATTAGTTGACAGTTAAGCATTTTTCCTTGTTCTTATAGCAGAGAAAGAGGACCAGCGAAACAGCTGTTGGATTCAAGTTCTTGCATTTGACATCAGAGCTTAAGCTAGCTCCGAGATGCCTCAATTCCTTCTTTCTTCCTCTGACTTCAGTTTTACACTGTTTCATCCATCCTTCTTTGTTCAGTTAAGTGAGATAATGTGTGCTGATCTGCAGAAGGGATGGGAAACTTAGGTGGTACGATGCCAGATGAAATTAAAAACGAGCGCAAAAACGTCTAACAGGAATTTTGTTGTCAGCTTTCAGGAATATGGATACCCGTGTTTACTGCCACCAGGAACCTAGAGAAGCCCGATGAGAAAGTGTCACCTGGGGTTTATTTGTGCCATCTTGTGTTTGATGAGAAACAGGGCACAATAGACTTCGATATTTATGTTGAGTAAGTAAGACTACCCAGAGGGAAAACACCTATAAACCCCTGAGCCTGAGGGAGGGTGTCTCTCCCCCGTCTGTAGGGAGCTCTCTGGGTGATGTTGAGAGCAGGATGCCCTGAGCTGTGGGGCTGAGCAGGGTCTCTGACCTGGGTGGGGGGGCCAGTTCCCCAGAGAGCCTCCAGGGAATGTCCTGGAGCCTTTGCCTAGAAGGATGGGGGTCTCAGAAGCTCCACTGGCCTCAACTCATTAAAGGAAAGAGGGACACAGCAGCAGGAAGAGGATCGTGTCCTGGAACCCACAGTCCCCACCAGGGGTTTGACCCCTTCCTGCGGAATCTGTAAGAGACGGTTCCCACTGAGCCCAGAAGCCATGGGCGGGGGGAGAGCACCCAGTGAGCTCTGCCCTCGGGGCTTCCTCATGGGAGGTTTCATCACCACTGAGTTTACTAAAGCTTCATAGCCCTAAGGACCACTCAGGTAATGTCCAGTACACTGCAGATGGTTCACTGAGAACATGTAGACTCAGGGAGGTATATGGAGGAATAAAACATTAAGAAATAACAACTAAGAGATTTCTTCTTAGAGAGATCAGTTTATAGATATATAAATGTATAATTGTTTATATATTATATATGTAATATACAATAGTTTAATTACAGTCAGTTACAACCATACATACAGGTACAAACACACAGAGTCACACACAAACACATGCATATCCTATCACAGATGATGTAGCTGTCTGTTTTCACTGTTTTTTGCAAATAATACCGTATTATCTTCCTCTTTGCCATTTTAACAACATTTGAACTCTGATTTTTCAAACAGAAAGCTGGTTTTCTGTTTGGGAAAAACTGGGAAAATTGGTTCCCCAGGTGGTTGCACCTTGGGAAATCAACTGCCCTTAAGTGTATTTATGTGTAATTAAATGAATGCACATTTGTGTGTCACATAGTTTAGTGTGTTTTTTTTTTTTTACACCTGCACACCTTTTTCATGACCTTCACAGTCCAAATCTTAAATTCCTCCATCTCTGGCAAATATCTTCTTTTCCTTGTCATTAAATGTCTACCCTTTGAGCCACAGGTAACAATGCATCTCCTTATCCTCTGCTCTTCTAGAACTTCAGATGACAACATTATGAGACCTGCATCATTTCCCTCCATTTCTATCACTCAGCATTATGTTTTAAAGATTAATCTCTGTCTCTGCATATGCAGGGAGTCACATTTTTTCAAGTCAAGTGAAAGGATGTTGCTCACATATATAAAATTTTGTATATTTTCCAGGTATTGCAAAATGGGTTTGTTTCCACTTTATGGTTATTCTGAGTAACTTCAATGCATTTTCCCAATGACTGATGACAGTTGGACACAATTCATTGTGGACATTATTTGCCAAGTTGTCTGTTCAAAAATTATTCCAATTCTTGCCATTTCCTTTTTAATATTTCTTTCATGAGTATGCTTCCTATGTGACAAACACACCTTTTATCACACACGACATATATGAAGTCAGTCAAAGTCTTTTATTATACACCTGACAACTTTTACATATCATACATTATATATAATTTCCTTATGTCACAGAAGCATATATTGTGCTTCTTTGTTTGCTTATGTGTCAGTATATGTGTATATGTACATGTGTCTTTAAGTGTTTAATTCTCTTATGGTGTCGTGATGGGAGAAGAGTATGTGTTTTGATTACACATATCTCTCTAACTTTTTGTGATTTTTTTTCCTATCATATTATCTAATGAATCATTGCCTGGGTTGTGAGAACCCTCAAAGTCTGTCATGCTGGCTACATCTCTCTGCTTCCAGGAATTGTTTTTTTTTTTTAAGTATATTCTTTCTATTTTCTCCTAAAATGCTACATTTCTCCATGTGGATTTGGCTTTCAATAAGACTTACTTTGTACGTGCACTTAATCTCTGGAACTACTCTTCAGATTTAATGTGCCCACAAGCCATCCTTGTCATTTCACAGTTACTTGACCTTAGAGAACACATTTCTTCTCTTTTTAAGGTCACAATTGATCACAGGCTCACAATCCATATTTGGTGAGAAACAAAGAAAATCCTAATTGCATGCCAAAGTTTTTCATTATTTTAGTCTCCCAACTTGAATATATTCTGTTTTTAAGGGTGGATGGAGAATGGAAAATAATACATGTCACAGGGAAAATGCAAGATGAGTGGACTTACATTGCTGATAGTAAGTATGAGCGTTTCCCTGGTCAGAGTATCTTTGGGTGGAAATCTTGGAACAATGTCCTTCGATAACCCCACACACCTGCATTCTGCTCCTGCTAACAATCAGAGGGGTCAGCAGCCTGCAGTCCCTAAGATTTCCAAGCACTTTACTCTGCCGTGAAACAGTGGTTCAAACACACAGCGTGGAAATCTCCTCCTGATTAGGAACATTACTCAATGGGACAGAGGAGCCTGGTGGGCTACAGTCCATGGGGGTCGCAAAGAGTCAGACATGACTGATTTGTTAAGCATGCACACACACTCAAAGTGAATAAAGTATGTAGACCTGTATTTCATACAGTTCTAATTACAACAGCCTTATGAAATGACATCTCAAAGTTTATCTTCAGTCTGCACATCAGTGTCATTCACTCTGTGGAAAACAACCTTAAAAATCTTAGTTCATCCAAGGCAGAGCAGATGAACTTGAATCCAAGGAAATCATGCTGAGTTCAACCATAAAGGCAGCTGCTGTCCAAAGCCATGAAGATCCTGGCTAAGATTTATATGTTGAAGCTACTATAATGGCCCTAAATGACATTACTAGTTTTACATGGCCTAAGGGGTGCATATTTGTCCAAGTGAAGTGCATCAGATCAGTTGTATGAAAAGTTGGAAATAAAAAAGTCTTCCCTGCTTTCCTTGCCGTCATAATAACTGCCGCATTCATCCCACCCATGGAGTGACAAACACATCAATGCAGGGTGTACCACTGATAATATCCTCAATTTGGTGCACTGAGTCTAATTGACAATAAATTAAGGCGTGGTTGCATATACGTATCTTTTCTCTCTCTCACAGGTGAGTGGATAAAAGAAATTATAGTCACTGATGTGTCTGACACTGTTCGGATAGTATGTATTGTATATGTGGATAAAGAAGGCCGGGCCATACGATTCACTGTAATACTGGGTATGTATGATACCCTCATTTTCACACCTACATTATCATGAAACATTGCCATTGTCAGTATTTTTATCCATAAAGTCAGAATGTGATGACAATATCCATTATGCAATCTACAGGACCTAAGTGTTTATGTTCACCAAGGTAAAGACCCTGGAACGTACTCTACCAAGAAAGAGAAGTTTGTCAGGGGGTGGGGAATCAGATCAGCAGACATTTCTAAACAATTTCCGCCTGTTGACATCAACAAATTAAAAAACTTAGTAGCAATCATTTCTTTTCAACTGGAGGAAAATTGCAATATTGTGTTCGTTTCTAGGTTTTATTTTTAACACCTCAATTAATTTCAGACCATGGCTACAAAGAGGGCCCTCTCAATGTCTCCAGTTTATACCAGTTTCACAATATACTCTTAAGTACTGTGATGGTTGGAGCCCCAGATTCATGGAGCTCCTGTGAGTTGTTGGGGTTCTGCTGTTGATGGTGTTTCAGCATCTGCGGGATCTAGTTACAGACTTGGAAAAGGATTAATCCTTTTTTTATTTTAATTTAATTTTATTCTTTTTCATTTATTTTTATTAGTTGGAGGCTAGTTACTTTACAATATTGTAGTGGTTTTTTGCCGTACATTGACATGAATCTTAAGACAGACAGCAGACATCTGTGTCGTGGGATATGATAACTGTTTGACGATTAATTTATATCAAGTGAAGATTTGACTTGGACACTCAACTTCTTGTTCTACAATCAAAATTTTCCCTGGGACCTAAGGGGCAAAATTCTGCTTTCTGTGTCGGTTTTCTGTTATAGTAAATATCGACGAGAAAGCCTTGGAGAT
The DNA here is from genome assembly GCF_019320065.1 of Cervus canadensis. NCBI lineage: Eukaryota > Metazoa > Chordata > Mammalia > Artiodactyla > Cervidae > Cervus > Cervus canadensis. Next base: position 7,547,195 of record NC_057419.1, read on the forward strand.
ACTCAAGGAGCTGAAAAAGGTTGACGAGAACTGTATTGCGAAGTTACTCGGAATTGGTAATGGAATTATACTTTTTCATTAACATATCATTCATGTCGTATGTAAATATACCATCAGGAATGAAATCAATTCATCAACAAACTCTCTCTCCATAAGAAATCTTTAAAAATTTCTTTCTTAAAAAAAAAAAAAAAAAGCCTTGCAAATACTGGGGAATGATAGTAATCAGTGGCTTTTGTTTTCCTGTCCTTTTGATATTTCCCCAGGTGTTTGTCCTCCCTGTGGATTTACTCTTCAACAACTCCTGTGTAAGTGAAAATAGTCTATTATTAATGTTATTCCAGTAAATCAATCAGTAAGAACACCGGGTGATTTCATACCTTCCCAATTTTGCAGGTAAAATTTTTTTCACCCCAACCACTTACATTCTATCAGTAGAGAGCGTTTCTGTTACACTAGGTAATGCCTCTTCTCTTGAGTCCTATTAAATAATAAATTGGTTGCCTGATTAATTCTGAGAGCTTTGGAGAGAAGGTCTTATCCTGTAGGGATCTTGCAGACCAGAGTCATGAGAGAGAAGCAGGAATCCCCACAAGTTGGTGGAAACTACTTAGTGTCCCCATCAGTCCTGACCTCATGGTTGTCCACAGACATCCCTCCTCCAGGAGAACTGGGATTAAAGAGAGCTCACGTTTAGTACAAGACCAGTGTTTAATCTCACATGATTCTGACAGAACCAGTGAAGGCTTTCCAACCACACGGTCTGAAATCTGCATTTGAATTATATTCTCCTTCAGAAGGTGAGTTTCTCAAAGTAGATCTTTAAACTTTCTAAAGTAAGCCTCAAAGCTGTCTGAAAATGACACTGATGTGGGCTAAATTTTGGCTTTTAAATTTCTGTTGAGAAAAAAATGAAAAAACAAAAGCAAATAAAAATTTTAGCTTCCAGCTGAATATGGTAAGAAAAAATATACGACATATATACAATGGAATATTACTCAGCCATAAACAAGAATGAAGTCATGCCATTTGCAGAAACATGGATGCAGTTAGAGATGATCATACTAAGTCAAGTGAATCATAAAGCAAAAATAAATATCACATGGTATCACTTATATGTGGAATCTAAAGTATAAAATGAAGGAAGTAATTCACAAAACAGAAACAGATGCATAGACAGAGAGAGTGTTTGCCAAGGGGCAAGAGATTGGAGAAGAGAAGGATTAGGAGTTTGGGGTTAGCAGATATAAAGTATTATTCACAAGACGGACAGACCAGAAAGTCCTACTATATAGCACAGGGTGTTACATGTGATATTCTGTAAATACCCACATGGGAAAAAAATCTGAAAAAGAACACATGCCAATATGTGTATGTATAAGCTATTCACTTTGCTGTACCCGTGAAACTAATACAGCACTATGAATTAGCTATATTTCAATATAAAAGAAAAATTTAAAAATTGATTCTTGATGACCCCAAAGACAAAATTTGTGGAATTAGAGGAGCTTACTCCCATCACAGAGTCTGGAAACCATCTTTAGATGAACCGTTCCCATGACATGAATTTGGAAATCATTCCTCCTACATTTGATCTCAAGTGGGAAAATTTGCCCCAAGTGTACATCCTAAGGAAAATTCTACATGGACCCCCACCTACATCACAGAGATATGCAGTAGTGAGGTCCACTGGGATTCTGACATTGGATCACCTACCAACTCCTGTACCCTGGACAGCCTCCTCCCTGAGATTCACCCCTGTCAGCTGTCACACAATCAACTCTACTAAACCTTTGCTTCTGTTTTACTCACCTACAGAAACAATCTCTGAGACCAGACACATGCTCATCTGCATGAAATCAAGATCAACAACACAAAGACAACTTTCCTGGTTCTTGATCAACATGATCCTTCTCTCTTCACACTCAACACTCCCTTTCCTATCTCATCCCTCCTGGTCCCTAATTACATCCTGCTTGGTGGTGTTTGATTTCTGAGGGTTTAAATAAATTTGTTTAACACACTCAACTAGGTGTATGTGTGCAAAAAGTCCTCTATTCTAAAAGGCACAAATTATGCACATTAAATTGAATTACCAAGAACATATGCCTTTATGTGAATAGGGGTTACATCAGAGACAGTTCTGATGAAGATTAACTAGAGATGTCCTAGAGGTTTCCAGGGGAGATGGATAAAAAATGACTAAACTATCACAGGACAGGGGACATGGTTCTGGATCCTCTTACTGTGGTGGGAGGGGGCAGTCTGCTCCATCAAGTTGTCCCTAGAAAGCATCATATTCATCATTACAGGGAGGGGAGCTTGTGTTCCCCTCTCTGAGATTTATAGAGAGAAAGTGTAAGATGCCATGGGCCACAACTGAGGGGAAAAGGGTATTCTGAGAACACCAGCACTTTTGCAATTGAGCTGAAGGACTGATACTTCTTAACTATTGGATCATAAATAATCAGTGTTGGGCAGCAGCTGAACCTTGGTCAACTCACAGTATCATGAAGTCAATGCAGTGCTTGGAGGAACAAGATGAGTGACAGCTAAACAGGAAGGTGTAACTGTTCATAGCATCTAAGGATGGTCTTTCAGCCTCTTGTGCTTCAAAGATCAGGGAATGCTAGTATTTCCAAGGGTTGGACATCCCCACTGTCGTGGGCAGAGCACACTGGTCAGCTCCCCATGGGGTTCTAGCTGTTTAAAATCTGCAGGATCGAACACTCTCAAGGTACAGAATTTATTTCAAAGGTTGGGCCAAAGCTCGGAGATTTGGTATGAGAGCTGGGAAAATTAATTAGACCAAAGTGATATGTAACAGAATAAATGTTTTATCTCCTACATGACTTTCTAATGGGCTATGGCTGGCCAATGTCAAAGGCACCAGTAATGAATGTTTCCATGGCTTAGCTGGTACTAATGGAGGTCAAGGGCAGTGTTTGGTTTTCCTTTGTGGCTCAGCTGGTAAAGAATAGCTTACAATGTGGGAGACCTGGGTTTGATCCCTGGGTTTGGAAGATTGCCTGGAGAAGGGAAAAGCTACCCACTCCAGTATTCTGGCAAGGAGAATTCCAGGGAGTCTATAGTCCCAGGGGTCGCAAAGAGTCAGGCATGACTGAACGTCTTTCACTCAGTACTTACTCAAGGGCAATGTTCAAATTCTCCCATTTGTAGCAGAGTGTATGCCATTGGAGTTGTGACTCTGGTCTTCATAGAACGTCCAGGGCTGGACTGGATGAGTGGATACACAGATATGCAACTGAACACAGAGTAAGAGGATGAATCTCTTAAGAAACATTGAAAGGGAAGACCTTGCACAAACAAGTCAAAAATAATGAAATATGATCCATACTTATATTTATTTATGCATATATCTTTATACGCATACAAACATATGTGTGTGACTGTGTGTATTTGTAAAATCTATAGTGTTTAAAAGGGATTATCACCACAAATCAATATGATCAAGACCATGAAGAAATTACAAAGAGATATACAGTTTTGGAATTAACACTCCTGATGAAATGAACACATTACTTGAAAGACATGTTACTAAAATCAACACACGATAAGACAAAAGCTTCTACTGTTTTTCCTCTCTTAAAGAAATTGTGTAGGATGTTCCATACATTTGCAGGTCATGAAGATTAAACTGAAACTTTGTGAAGTAGCATAGAAGAAACATCGCTAAAGTTAGACAAAACCATCCATAGACACATAATGATATGTGGTGGCTTAATCGCTAAGTTGTGTCCAATTCTTGCAAGCATACGAATTCATATTAAAGTATTTTCCATTCTAATTTGGTACTTAGTCCCCTACATAACATTATGTACTTCTGACAGATTTGCTTAAATTCTATATACCCACAGAAAACCGTAATTTCAATAAGTACATGCACCCCAATGAACAGCAGCATTATTCACAAAAGCCAGGACATGGAAGTGACCTAAATGTCCATCAACAGAGTAATGAATAAAGATGTGGATTTTGCTGTTGTTTAGACACTCAGTCGTGTCAGACTCTTTGTGCCCCATGGACCGTAGCCCACGAGGCTCCTCTACTCATGGGATTTCCAAGGCACAAACACTGTATACACACAATGGAAGGCTACTCAAACATTTGCAGACATATCAGTGGACCTGCAGACTGTCAGACAGAGTGAAGTACGTTAGAAACAGAAAAACAAGAATCATATATGAATGCACATGGAATCTGGAAAAGTGGCGCTGATGAACCTGCTTCCAAGTCAGAAATAGAGACACACATATAGAGAGAACAAACATACGGATACCAATGGAGAAGGGGAGGGTGGGATGGATTGTGAGATTGGGATCAGTACACATACACTCTTGATGTTTATGTTTGATCAATAAGTCATGCGCAACTCTTTGTGACTCCATGGGCTGCAGCATGCCAGGTTTCCCTGTCCTTCACTATCTCCTGGAGTTTGCTCAAACTCATGTCCCTTGAGGCAGTGATGCCACCCAACCATCTCATCCTGTGTTATCCCCTTCTCATCCTGTCCTCAATCTTTCCCAGCACCTTCCCCTTCTTCTTTCTTTTTTTGGGTACCATTGATACTATATATAGCATGGATAAGAACCTATTTTATAGCACAGGGAACACTACTGAGTGTTCTGTGGTGGCCTAAATGGGAAGGAAATCCAAAAAATGTGTTGATATGTGTGTGTATGTATGTTAGTCATTCAGTCGTGTCCAGATCTTTGCCAAATCATGGATTGTAGCCCACCAGGCTCTTCTGCCCATGGAATTCTCTAGATAAGAATCTTGGAGTGGGTTGACATTTCCTTCCCCAATATGTATACATATAGCTGATTTACTTTGCTGCAAGCAAAAAAGACACAGCAATGTAAAGTAACTACGCTCCAATAAAATTTTATCACACACACACACACACATGTATATATATATGCATGCTTTGTCATTAACCCACAAACATACTAACATCCTGGAAAGCAGTCTTCATTTTGCACATACAAGAGAATTATAAAGAGCATTGTATTTCTGTTTGTTTCAAATACTAATAGCTTTAAAGATTGTGCTGATTCATAGACATCTAGTTTATGAATCCAATTTCTTATACTTTCCACTAGGAATGTGTAATGCCTATGAGACTGTGAAATCTATTTCTAAACGTTTCAACACCACAATCAACAAACCAGTTAATGCTTTTTGTATGTATCACTTGTCTCATAATTCCTTTAAATGGAATTAATTCCTTATCACAGTGAATGTTCTTCAAGGGACTTCCCTGATGGTCTAGAGATGAGGAATTAACCTTCCATGCATGGGGCGTGGGTTCATTCCCTGACTTGGGGAGTTAACTTCACACATGCCTCAGAGGCAAAAAACCAAACCATAAAACAGAAGCACAATTGCAACAAATTCAATACAGAGTTAAAAATTGGTCCCTATCAAAAAAATTCTTTAAAAAAAAAGTGAACACACTTGTAGAATTTTGATAGATACAACCAACCAAGGGGACCTTTCAAAACTCACTTTTACTTTCGCTTCTTGAGCTGTATTGTGTTCCTCTCGCAGATTCCCACTAAACTCACTCTTCCAACTCTCCTCAGGGCATCACACAAAACCCTCTCTATTAAAATATTCCTTCTTTCCAAAACAGGATGCAAACAGACACTAAGTTCCCATCTTCCTTTATTCTTCATCCTACAACTTACAAACAGGGATTTATTTGGCAATAACCATGACGTTGTGATCAGTCGCCTAGAGCCAGACATCCTGGAGTGCAGAGTCAAGTGGGCTTTAGGAAGCATCACTACGAACAAAGAGTGGAAGTGACGGAATTACAGCTGAGCTATTTAAAATCCGAAAAGATGATGCTGTCAAAGTGCTGCACTCAATATGCCACCAAATTTGGAAAACTCAGCAGGGACCACAGGACTGGAAAAGGTCAGTTTTCATTCCAATCCCAAAGAAAGGTAATGCCAAAGAATGTTCAAAGTACCACACAATTGTACTTGTCTCACACACAAGCAAAGTAATGCTCAAAATTCTCCAAACCAGGCTTCAACAGTATGTGAACTGAGGACTTTCAGATGTTCAAGCTGGTTTTAGAAAAGGCAGATGAACCAGGGATCAAATTGCCAACATCTGCTGGACGATAAGAAAAGCAAGAGAATTCAATATATATATATAGTTATTATAAATAAATGTATTTATAATAAATATATTTACAATGTGTTCATTTATAAATTTTATTCATAAATATTTATAAATATTATTATAAATAATTTTATAAAATTTTTATAAAATAAAAATATTATAAATAACTTATTTATAATAATATTTATAAATATATTTATAATAAATATAATTATTTTATATATAATTATACATAATTATAAATAATTATAAATACAATTTATTTTTATATAATATAATATAATATATATATGATTATATAATAATATAAAATAATATAAAAATATATAATATATATATAAACATATAATATATATAAATATATATTTATATATAATATAAAAATAATAATATAATATAATATAATATAATAAGAATAATTATAAATATAAAAATAATTTATAATTATATATAATTTAAAATAAATATATTTTTTATGTATTTATAAATAAATACATATATATTATAAATAAAATATATTTATAAACAAATAAATATAAATAAAATTTATAATTTTATTTATAAATAAATTTATATATTTATTTATAAGTAAATAAATATATAAATATAATAAATTTATAAATATATAAATAAAATATATTTATTTATAAACAAATATAATTATAAATATAATAAATAAATTTATTACAAATATATGTTATATATAAAAATATAATATATATATATTTGAACAGCCTTTGACTGTGTGTATCACAGCAAACTGGAAAATTCTTAAAGAGATGGGACTATCAGGTGATCTTACCTGCCTCCTGAGAAACCTGTATGTAAGTCAAGAAGCAACAGTTAGACTTGGACTTAGAACAATGGGCAGATTCTGAGATGGGAAAGGAGAACTCAAGGCTGTGCATTGTCAACCTGCATATTTAACTTATATGCAGAGTATATCATGTGAAATGTCAGGCTGGATGAAGCACAATCTGGAATCAAGATTGTCAGAAAAAATATCAGTAACCTCAGATATGCAGAGGACACCACCCTTATGGCAGAAAGCGAAGAGGAACTAGTCAAGTCAAGGTCTGTCTAGTCAAGGCTGTGGTTTTTCCAGTAGTCATGTATGGATGTGACAGTTGGACCATAAAGAAAGCTGAGCATGGAAGAATTGATGCTTTTTTTTTTTAAATTTATTTATTTATTTACTTTTTCAGTGGGTTTTGTCATACATTGACACGAACCAGCAATAGATTTACACGTATTCCCCATCCCGATCCCCCCTCCCACCTCCCTCTCCACCCGATTCCTCTGGGTCTTCCAAAGAACTAAACAGACATTTCTCCAAAGAAGACATACAGATAAATTGATGCTTTTGAACTGTGGTGTTGGAGAAGATTCTTGAGAGTCCCTTGGACTGCAAGGAGATCCAATCAGCCCATTCTAAAGGAGATCAGTCCTGGGTGTTCATTGGAAAAACTGATGTAGAAGCGGAAACTCCAATTCTTTGGCCACCTGATGTGAAGAACTGACTCATTTGAAAAGACCCTGATGCTGGGAAAGATTGAGGGCAGGAGGAGAAGGGGACGACAGAGGATGAGATAGTAGGATGGCATCACTGACTCAATGGTCATGAGTTTGAGCAAACTCTGGGAGATGGTGATGGACAGGGAGGCCTGGCATGCTGTGGTTCATGGGGTTGCAACGAGTTGGACACATCTGAGAGACTGAACTTAACTGAACTGGCAATTATTTCTTTCTTCTATTAATCTTCTATTAATCTGTATCTGTCTCTTTTCAGAGGAAAACTACTCACTGTAAGATGTACTGAGCATGTCTGCTTCCTGCTGAATTCTGAGGCTTAGGCTCTGCTTGGCACTCAAACTGTATTTATTGAATTCAGGACAGAGTGTGGACAGGAATGTTAGAGGACACATGTTCTTTATGATGCACATGTAGGTATGAGTTTATAGATGATTGTACGAAATATTCTCTAGACTGATACTGCCAGATAAAGGAGAAATCAAGACATTCTGCAGAAAACGAAACTTTTTCTCACTTGGTGTATACACATTGAGAACCCTGTGTCTGGCGGTTTCCATTTTTAATGCTGTCTTTTGTTTCCAACCTAACTTTAGCTAAGAGTCACCCATTATTACCATAGGGTGGAGGGTGGAAAGCCCTAATGCCTATATAAGTGAGTGAGTGAGTGAAGTTGCTCAGTTGTGTCCGACTCTTTGTGACCCCATGGACTGCAGCCTAGGTTCCTCCATCCATGGGATTTTCCAAGCAAGAACACTGGAGTGGATTGGATTTTCCTTCTCCAGAATTCCTATATAACTGATTTCAATAATAAAACACCTTGATTAAGGATGATGTCAAGAGGCTGATTGACTGAAACACCCACAAAGAAATTAATTGTCCATCATTCAGTAAAGATCCACATAACACGCATGACGGAAAGAAAACAGATACTGACCGATCAATGCCATTACGGGAACATAAAAACAAAGTTGCACAGTGGTGAGACACAATGGACCTTTCTCTATGGGACAGGTCCTCTCTGACATCTCTAGGAAATTTCCTTCTGTCCACGTCAACCTGCAAGCCTGAAAGTTTCCATAAGTGTTTGGAAGGTCATGGACATGACACTGTTTTTCCATATCTCTTTTTTCCTCTCCTCTTGGAGAGGTTCAAGAGGTTCTCAATGGCAATATGAACTCAAAGGACGCTTCAAGTGGTGAGGATTTCTGGCAGGAGAACTTGACATTAAGTATAGATGTTACCTCATCTACTCACTTTGAGTGTTGACCAGTCTTTTAGTTGGGCTGATGCTGGGAAAGATTGAAGGTGGGAGGAGAAGGGGATGACAGAGGATGAGACGGTTGGATGGCATCACTGACTCAATGGACACGAGTTTGAGCACCTCAAAGTGTTCCCCTGACATTTAGTGAAAAATGATCAATCTGTTCTGAGTCAGACTAATGGGCACCCTTGGAAGCTATGCTGAAATGTAGAACACAGGTAACTATGTCAGAGGAATCCAGGCTCTGTGTTACACTATTCTAGGTGGGCATTCATTAGAGAACAGGATGGAGGTCTTTCTTCCATCCTTATACAATCCTGTTTGTCTAACTGGCCTTCCTTGGTGGCTCAGATGGTAAATAATCTGACTTCAGTGCAGAAGACCCAGGTTCAATCCCAGGGTTGGGAAGATCCTCTGGAGAAGGGCATCGTAATCCACTCAAATATTCTTGCCTGGAGAATTCCCTGAAAAGAGGAGCCTGATGGGCTACAGTCCACGGGGTTGCAAAGAGTCAGACACAGTTGAGGAACAAATATTCTCACTTGTGTGACTGAACCTTGATGGCTGTCTTTCCCTGTTGTCACAGGTCTCAGGGACAAAAATCGCTGTCAGGGTGCGAGTGTGTTCTAGACACACCTGGAAAGTGCCCCCTACCTTCTAGAGCTTTCTTCCCTGTCCACTAGATGGTGCTGACTAGGACCCCTACTTTTGCAACCATACTCCCCTGCATGTGAATGAATGACCCTTGGACATGGCCCTGGATTCAGGGTTCTTAGTTTTCTTTTTACCAAGAAATGCCCCTGTTATACACCTGGTTGCCCGAATTTTCTCACAAAGAACAAAACCCCCCAGGAAACACAATGAATCAGGAATACCATGGGTTTCTGTTGTTAAAACTCCACATTTCCACTGCAGGGATTGCTGGTTCCATCCCTGGTCAGGGAAGTAAGATTCCTGGTTGAGAAAAATGAAAAAGAACAGATTCCTTGACTGTTTGAGAGGCCTTGAAAATAGTTAGACCTTTATAGTTAGGAAATTTGCTTTCTCCTTCAAAATTCTAGAAATTACAAGAACTACTGTCTTGCTTTCTCATTTGCCTGAGAGACAATCAAGTTAAGAAGTAAATGATCCATTCTATATTACATGGGGAAAGGGTGTTTTGAAAAGGAGTGACAGAAAGGAACTGGTACCATGGCTTCCTCAAACGAGGTTAAGGGTCCTGTGAATGGATTGTCCTCTTAGTTAGAAGAAGGCGAGAACCTGATTTGGGGCAGGAGAGGTGATAAATACTTGGTGGTGATATTTTCACCACCTCAGAGAAATAGGAGGCTTTCCATGGGTCTCGAAGGAAATCATTTAACTCTGCTAACCAAACCACACATTGAATTTTTGTTTAGGGAAATATACTTAAAACTACCTCTTCAGTGTTACAGAAACAATACAGAGTCAGGGATATGTCTGGTGGACAGTTTATCCCATTTTGGATCTGAAGATGGAAAGGAAAATAAATATTCCCGACCTGAAATATACATGTGTGTTGTAATTTCTCACTCACTCTGAAGGTCAAATGTCCAGATTCACTGAACCTTCTCCTAAGCCCATCCTCATGATCACAGTGACAAAATGCCAGAAAAGCTCGGTCATGCCAAGCAGGATACTGAAGATGACTTCTGTGTAACATGGTCTTAGGAGGGACAGCCATTGGTTCATGACGCGTCACACCAACATAAGGACACTATAAAAAGTGGCACAGTTCCCATCCTCTCCAACCACTGAGACACCCTCAGCCTCAACAGAAGAAAGACTACGAGAGCCTCAAGATGAAGGTTCTGTTCCTGACTCTTCTCCTTGGTCTGGCTTGTGTTGCCCAGGAAGAGGAAGCTGAGCAAAGGGCCTCAGAGGTACCAGGGATGGTCTGACCTGGGAGGAGGTCTTGTGTGTGTGTCTGTCCCTTTTATGGCTTTGTTATGTGGATCTTTAAGCCTATCCATCTCCCTTCAACTCAACATTGCTCTGTTAACTCACTCTATACCTGTTCTGTTTGGCGTCTGTATCATCTCAACTATGTATTAATTGACTCTGATGCATTTTTCCTGCTCTTGTAACAGAGAAAGAGGACCAGCCAACAACTGTTGGATTCGAGCTCATGCATTGGAAATCAGAGACCAAGCTCTTTCAGAAATGTCTCAATTCCTTGCTTCTGTTTTACATTATTTTATCAATCCTGCTTTACTCAATCAAGTTAAATAAGGTGTGCTGAGTTTCACAAGGGATAGGACTCTTGGGTGGCATGATGCTAGATGAAATAGAAAGACAAGAACAAATTTTCTAATGGGAGTTTTGCTGTTAGCTTTCAGGAAAATGGAGAATCGTGTCCTTTGTATCCAGTAACCCAGAGAAGGTGCCATTCTGGGTTTACTTGTGCAATCATGTATTTGATGATGAAAAGGGCACAGTAGAGTTCGATTTATATTACAGGCAAGTAAAAGTAACCCAGAAGGAAAACAGCTGTAAACCTCAAGCCTGAGGGAGGGTGTGGCTTCTCCATCTGCAGGGAGCTCTCTGGATGGTGTTGGTAGCCTGACACCCTGAGTTGTGGGGCTGAGCAGGGTCTCTGAGCTAGGGGGTGGGCAGTTCCCCTGTGAGCCTCCAGGGAAGGTCCTGGAGCCTTTTCTTATGGGGGATGTTTCCCAGAAGCTCCACTGGCATGAACTCATTAAAGGAAAGAGTGACATGGCTGAGGGAAGAAGCTCAAGTCTTGTAACCCACAGTCCCCACCAGGGGCTTGACCCCTTCCTGCAGAATTTTTAAGAGATGGTTCCTCCTGAGCACAGAAGCCAAGGGCAGGGGGGAGAGCACACAGTGACCTCTGCCCTCGGGGCTTCTTCATGGGCGGTTTCATCACCACTGAGTTTACTAAAGACTCACAGCCCCAAGTACCACTCAGGGAATGTCCACTACAGGGCAGAAAGTTCACTAAGAACATGCAAACTCAGGGAGGTATATGGAGGAACAAAAATATTTAGAAATAACAACTAAGATATTTCTTCTTAGAGAGACTGGTTTATAGATATATAAAGGTGTAAGTGTTCATGTATTATATATCATATGTATATATTTGATAGTACACTTACAACCAATTACAACCACATATATAGATACGGACTGACATACACAGGCACACACATCACACCCACATATTCTATATTTGTGTATATATGAATGCTGCTGCTGCAGCTAAGTTGCTTCAGTTGTGTCTGACTCTGTGAGACCCCATAGATGGCAGCCCACCAGGCTCCCCCGTCCCTGGGATTCTCCAGGCAAGAACACTGGAGTGGGCTGCCATTTCCTTCTCCAATACATGAAAGCAAAAAGTGAAAGAGAAGTCGTTCAGTCGTGTCCAACTCTTAGCGACCCCATGGACTGCAGCCCACCAGGCTCCTCCATCCATGGGATTTTCCAGGCAAGAATACTGGAGTGGGGTGAATATGTATACATATATTCTATCTGAGGAGATATATCTGTCTGTTTTCACTAATATCTTTAGAACACCATTATTATCTTCCTCTGCCAATTTTTAAACTTTTGAACTCTATGTTTGAATTTTCATTTGGCTACTCTGCAAATTCAACTGTACTAAAAGGTATTTATATGTAATTATATGAACCTTTAAGGGTTTCCTCATAGCTCAGTTGGTAAAGAATCCGCTTGTGATGCAGGAGACCCCGGTTTGATTCCTGGGTTGGGAAGATCCGCTGGAGAAGGAATAGGCTACCCACTCCAGTATTCTTGGGCTTCCCTTGTGGCTCAGCTGGTAAAGAATCTGCCTGCAATGCGGGAGACCTGGGTTCTATCCCTGGGTTGGGAAGATCCCCTGGAAAAGAGAAAGGCTACCCACTCCAGTATTCTGGCCTGGAGAATTCCATGGACCCAGTCCATGGGGTTTCAAAGAGTCAGACACGACTGAGCAACTTTCACTAACTAACTAACTCTATGAACCTTTGGAGAACACAGTTTATGTGTTTTGACAGGTGCACACCTCTTCCACAACCTCCCTAATCCAGATATAAAATTACTCCATCTCTGCCAAAAGTCTCCTTTTTCTCTCCATGAAATGTCTACCCCTTGAGCCACAGGTAAAAAGGCATCTGCTACACTTATCTCTTCTAGAACTTCAGACAAGATTATGAGCCGTGCATCATTTTCCCCAGCTTCCACCACTCAGCATAATGTTAGAAAATCTGTCTGTGATCTGTATATGCAGGGAGTCACTTTTTTCAAGTCAAGATAATGGATATTGTTTGCATAGATAAAATTTTGTAAGTGGTATGTGTGGTCAGTCACTTCAGTCATGTCCAACTCTTTGTGTCCTGATGGACTGTAGCCCACCAGGTGCCTCTGTCCATGGGATTCACCAGGCAAGAATACTGGAGTGGGTTGCCATGACTTCCTCCAGGGGATCTTCCTGACCAAGGATCCAACATGGTCTCCTGCGGCTCCTGCATCACAGGCAGTTTCTTACAGCTGAGCCCCTGGGCAATATTCCGCAGTTATTGGAAAGTGGTTTTTTTTTTTTTTCCCTTTCCCACTTTGTGGTTATTTTGGATTACCTCAATGCATTTTCATAATGACTAATGACCGTGAACGCAATTCCTTGTGCACATTCTTTTTGAAGGTGTTTGTCAAAAATTAATCTAATTCTTGTTGGATTATTTCTGCTTTACTATTTCTTTCATGTGCATGCTTTGCATGTGCCAAATGCTCCTTTTTTCACATATGACATATGTGAAATCAGCCAAATACTTCTGTTATACAGCTGACAACTTATATGTATAATATACTGTATATATATATGTAATTTCTTTATGTCATATAAGCATATCATATGTGCTTGTGTGTTTGCTTGTGTGTGTGTATATGTCAATATATGTGCATACATATTGTGTCTTTCAGTGTTTAATCCTCAGATGGTTTTGTGATGGAAAAAGTGTGTATTTTGATAAAATTTAGCATTTTGTTCTCTAATTTTTAGTGAATTTTTTCCTATCATATTATCTTATGAGTCATTGCCAGGGTTTTGAGAACCCACAAAGAGTGTCATGATGGCTACGCCTCTGTTACCAGGAAGTATTTTTTTGAAAGGTGTATTGTTTATGTTTTACTACTAAGTTCTAGATTTCTCCATGCTTATTTGACTTTCAGCATAGTTACTTTGTATTTGCAGTTTATCTTTGGAAGTACTGCTCAGATTTAATGTGTAGACAAGCCGTCCTTGTCACCTGATAGTGACTTGGCCAATGAGAGCATCACATTGTCCACAGGCACTCAAGTGACACCTCATAGCTATTCTTTGAGATGAAACAAAGAAAATCCTCATTATATGTCAAGTTTTTTCATTATCTTAATCATCCACCTTGAATATATTTGGTTTTTCAGGTTGAATGGAAAATGGGAAAAAATACATGTCAGGGGAGAAAGGAAGGATGACAACACTTACACTTTTGACTGTAAGTATGAGTGTTCCATTGGTCAGACTATGTTAGGGTGGATATCTTGGCACAACTTCCTTCCATAATCCCACACACCTGAATTCTAATCCTGCTCACAATCAGAGGGGTGAGCAGTCTCCAGTTCCTAAGATTTCCAAAAACTTTACTTTGTCATAATACAAGGGTTCAAACACACTTGAGAGGCTTGGAGGTCTCCACTCAATTGTGATTGTTACTCAGTGAGAGAGAAGAGCCTGGAGAGCTACAGTCCATGGAGTCACAAAGAGTCAGACATAACTGAATGACTAAGTACACATCCGCTCAATGAGAACAACATGTGCAGACAGTTGTCTGCACATTTTATAAGGTTCTAATAGACAGTTGTCTACAAACTTTATAAGGTTCTAATAGATAATTTACAACAGCCCTATGAAATGACGTCTCAAGGGTGTATCCTCAAGTCTACATATCAGTGTCATTCATTTTAAAAAACAAATGCATTTGAATCAGTTTTAATGAGGTGGATGAACCTAGAGCCTATTATAAGAGTGAAGCAAGTCAGAAAGAGAAAGATAAATATCATGTACTAACACATATATACGGAAACTAGAAAAAATGGTACTGAAGAATTTACTTACAGGGCAGCAATAGAGAAAGAGACATAGAGAATAGACTTACGGACATGGGGAGAGGGGAGGAGAGGGTGAGATGTGTGGAAAGTGTAGCATGGAAACTTACATTACCATATGTAAAACGGGTAGCCAATGGGAATTTGTTGCGTGTCCCAGGAAACTCAAACAGTGGCTCTGTATCAACCTAGATGGGAGGAATGTGGGGAGATGGGAGGGAGGTTCAAAAGTGAGGGGATATATGTATACCTATGTCTGATTCATGTTGAGGTTTGACAGAAAACAACAAAATTCTGTAAAGCATTATCCTTCAATTAAAAAAAAATATTTATTCCATACAAGGTCCGGTAGATGAACTTAAATCCAAGGAAATCATCATGAGTTCAACCGTTAAAGCAGCTTCTATTCAAAGTCACAGGAATGCTGGCTAAGATTTACATCTCTCACTTCTTAACAACGGCCCTAAAAAGCATTCCTAGTCTTGCACGGCCTAAGGAGTACATATGTGACTACAATTTAAGTGAATCATATCAATTGTATGAAAAGCTGGGAATAAAGAAGTCTTAACGTCTTTCCTTGCTGTCATAGCAACTGTCAAATTCAGCCCACCCATGGAGCGGGGCACAGACCAATATACTCCATTGCTAATACTCCCAATTTTCCTCAGTAAATCTAAGTGACAATAAATTAAGGTGGGCTTGTATATATATGCATCTTTTCTCTCTCACACAGCTGACAGGATAAAAGAAATTAGAGTGGTTTATGAGTCTGACACCCTTCGGATACTATGTATTTCATACGTGAATGAACAAGGCGAGGAGATACGATTCACTGAAATACTGGGTATGTATAATACCCTAATTTTCACATCGACATTGTCATGATATATTTCCATTGCTAGTACTTTTATCCATAAAATTAGTATATGGTGACATATCCATTATGCCATCTAAGGACTTAGGTCTTTACGTTCACTGAGTTCAGGACCCTGGAATGTAATCTACCAAGAAAGGGAAGCTTGTAGACATGGGGGGATCAGATCATCAGACATTTCTAAGTAATTCCCACCAGTGGACATCTAAAAATAAAAACCTCAGTTTTAGTAGAATGGTTTCTCTTTAACTGGAGGAAAATTGCAATATTGTGTTCATCTTTAGTTGTTTTTTTTTTTTTTTTTTTAACAACTCAATTCCAGGCCATGGCTATAAAGAGGCCCCTCTCAAGGTCTTCTAACACACTCTAAGCACTGTGGTAGATGAAGCCCCAAATTCATGGAGCTCCTATGATTCTTTGGGGTCCTGCTATTGATGCTGGGGGTGGGGGGTCTAGTTATAGAGTTGGATGAAGAATAATTTTTAAGACAGACAGCAGACATTTGTGTCATGGGTTATGGTAACTGAAGATTAATTTATAACAAGTGATGATTTGACTACGTTCAGAATTTTCCCTGGGATCTAAGCTATGGTTTTTCCAGTGGTCATGTATGGATGTGAGAGTTGGACTATAAAGAAAGCTGAGCACCGAAGAATTGATGCTTTTGAACTGTGGTGTTGGAGAAGACTCTTGAGAGTCCCTTGGACTGCAAGGAGGTCCAACCAGTCCACCCTAAAGGACATCAGTCCTGGGTGTTCACTGGAAGGACTGATGCTGAAGCTGAAACTCCAGTACTTTGGCCGCTGATGTGAAGAGCTGACTCATTCGAAAAGACCCTGATGCTGGGAGGGATTGAGGGCAGGAGAAGGGGACGGCACAGAATGAGATGGTTGGATGGCATCACCGACTCTATGGATGTGGGTTTGGGTGGACTCCAGGAATTGGTGATGGACAGGGAGGCCTGGCGAGCTACAGTCCATGGCGTCGCAAAGAATTGGACACGACTGAGTAACTCAACTGAACTGAAGGGGTAAAATTCTGTTTTATCTGTGGTGTTTTTCTGTTATAGTAAAAATCGATGAGAGTACCTTGGAGTATCTCCAGAAGCTGCTGAGAGAGAAAGGGATTGAAGAGGAAAGTATTAAGGAGTTCATCAACAATGGTAATGGAATTATACTTTTCCCTAAACATATTATTTATCTGATATGTAAATATACTATCAGGAACCAAATACATTCATTAAATTTTTTTTTCTTTTCTATAAGTATAATCTTTTATATAGTCCCTTTCCTAAAATAAACAAACAAAAAACTGCCTTGCAAATATTGGGAATGATAGTAATTGGTGGATCTTTTTTTTCCTGTCTTTTTGATCTTTCCCCAGATTACTGTCTTCCATGTGGATACAAAGTTCAACTCCAGTGTAAGTGAAAATGGTCTATTACTAATGCTAAATACTAAATGCTAATACTAAAAAATTACTAATTATTTATTCCAGTAAATAAATCAGTAAGGACACATGGTGATTTCTTACCTGTCACATTTTGCAGGTAAATTTTTTTTGGCCCAATCATTTACATTCTATCTGTTGAGAACTTTTTCTGTTACATTAGGTAATTTCTCTTCTCTTGAGCCATATTAAATGGTTGGTTGGTTGATTAATGCAAGCTGGTTGGTTGATTCATGCTGATCAGCCTTGGGAGAGAAACTCCTATCCTCCAGGAATCTTGCAGACCAGAGTCATCAGAGATAAGCAGGAATCCCCACAAGTTGGTGGAAACTGATTAGCGTTCCTGTCAACACTGACCTCATGCATGTCCACCCACATCCCTCTTCCAGGAGAACTAGGATTAAAGAGAGCTCACATTTTCTACAACACCAGTGTTTAATCTCACGTGAATCTGACAGAACCAGTAAAGGTTTTCTAACCACACTGTCTGAAACATGAATGTGGATTACATATTCCCCTTCAGCAGAAGACTTACTTAAAATGAGATCTTTCAACTCTCTAAACTAAGCCTCAGAAAATGAAACTGACATAAGCTAAAGTGAGGCTCTTAATTTTCTGTTGAGGAAAAAAAAAAAAATGAAAGAAAAAAACAACAGAAAACTAGCTTCCAGTTGAATATGATAAGAAAGATTTAGTACATAGGTACAATGCAGTATCACTCAACCATAAAAAAGAATGAAATCATGACATTTGCAGCAACATGGATGGACCTAGAGATTATCATACTAAGTCAGTCAGTCAAAAGAGAAAGATAAATATATGATATCACATCTATGTGGAATCTAAAATAAGACACAGAGGAACTTATTTACAAAACAGAAACAGATGCTCAGACGGAGAGAGCAAACTTGTGGTTGCCAAGGGGAAGAGACTTGGGGAAGAGAAGGACGGGGAGTTTGCGATTAGCAGATGCAAACTATTATATATAAAGGATGGATACCAAAAACATCTAACAGTACAGCAGAGGGAACTGTGCAATACTCTGCAAAATCCTAAACAGGAAGCAAATCTGAACAAGCACAGATACTACTGTATGTACGTAGAAACTACACATTGCATTAACATAAACTATTCACTTTTCTGTATCTCTGAAGCTAATCTAATATTAGGAATCAACTATACTGCAATAAAAAAATAAAAATTAAAAAATTAACTACTGTAGACTCCAAAGAAAAAAACTTGTGGCATTACAGGCATGTGCTCCAATCTCAGAGCTGAACATTCATTCTGAAATCATTAATCCTAGAATCAATGCACAGTGGGAAATGTTACCCTGTATGTACATCCTGGAGAAAATTCCACAGGGATGCCCACACATCACAGAGGAGTGGAATCCTGAGGTCCACCAGAATTCTAACATTGGATCAGCTACCAGCTCCTGGACCCTGAACAGCCTCCTTCCTGAGGCTCACCTCTATCAGCCATCACACTGTCGACTCTACTAAACCTTTGCTTCTGTTCCACTCACCTACAGAAACAGTCACTGAGGCCAGACATGTCCTCATCTCCATGGAATCAAGATCAACAACATGAAGACGACTTTCCTGGTTTCTGATTAACATGATCCTTCTCTCTCCACACTCACACTCCCCCTCCCATCTCATCTCTCCGGATCACTAACATCCTACTTGATGGCATTTGATTCCTGAGGGCTTAAATAAATTGATTTAATACACAACTGTCTTAAGTGTACCTGTATAGAAAGTCCTCCATTCTAAGAGACATGAATATGCACATTAAATTTAACTCTCCAGGAACATACACCTTTAAGTGAATAGGTGTCCCATCAGAGACAGTTCTGATAAAGATTAAGTAGAGACGTACTAGAGGTGCCCAGAGGAGATGGATTTAAAGGACTAAACCATCCTGGACAGGGCAAAGTGTTATGGATTCTCTTACTATAGCAGGAGTGGACAGTCTAGTCAGGAAAGACATCCCTGCAAAGCATCATATTCATCACAGGGAAAGGAAAGGAGCTAGTGCTCCACTATCTAAGCTTCAGAGAGAGAAAGTGTAAGATGGGCCACAACTGAGAAACATGTGTGACATGTTTCTGACAGCACCATCACTTCTGCAACTGAGCTGAAGGACTGGTATTTCTTAACCATTGACTCACTTGTAATTAATGTTGGGCAGCATCTGATTCTTAGTTAATATAGTATCATGAAGCCGGTGCTGTGTTTGCAGGAACAAGATGATTGACAGCTCAGACAGGAAGCTGAAAGTCATCATAATGCCTAAAGATGGTCCTCCAGCCTCTTATGTTTCAAAGACCAGGTGATGCTAATATTTCCAAGGAGTGGACATTCCTGCTCTCATGGACAGTGCACACTGATCAGCTCCCCATGGTGGTCGAGCTGATTACAATCTACAGGATCTAGCAAACACTCAAAATATAGACTTATTCCAAGAGTTGGGCTAAAGTTCAGAGGTATGGTCTAAGAGTTGTGAAGATAACACTAGACCTGAGTGATACGTAACAGAATAAATGTCTTAGTTCCTGCAAAGACATCGCTTCCAAATGGGCTACAGCTGGCCAATGTCAAAGGCTGCAGTAATGAATGTTTCCACAGCTTCAGTGGTAGTAATGGAGGTCAAGGGTGATGTTTAAATTCTCCCACTTGTGTGCTTGGGCCTGGTGCACTGGGAAGATCCAGAGGGATCGGGTAGAGAGGGAGGTGGGAGGGGGGATCGGGATGGGGGATACATGTAAATCCATGGCTGATTCATGTCAATGTATGACAAAAACCACAACAATATTGTAAAGTAATTAGCCTCCAACTAATAAAAATAAATGAAAAAAATAAAGAACATAATGATAAAAAAAAAATTCTCCCACTTGTATAGCAGAGTGTATGCAGTTGGAGTTCTAACTCTCGTCTTCACAGTACATCTAGAAATACTGGATTGGATGAGTGGATAAGCACAGAGACAACCAAGGACAGAGCAAGAGGGTAAATCTCTTAAGAAATGTTGAAATGCAAGACTTGGCATGAACAAATTAAAAATTCTGAAACATCATATACATGTATATAAATTTATGTATATATATAGACATAAACATATATACACATATATACATATGTGTGTGACTGTGTACAACATATACACACAAACACATATACACACATATACATATATGTGTGATTGTGTGTATTTGTGATAACTTTGTAATTAAAAAAAATGGATTATCACCACAAATTCAAAAGATAAAGAATATGAGGGAGCTATAAACAAATTTATGTTTCTGGAATTAATACTCCTGAAACAATACACAGGTAACTTGCATGATGTGTTACAAAAATTAATACATTATAAACTGAAAATTTCTAATATCCTTTATCTATTAAAGAAATTGAGTAGAATGTTGCATAAATTTTCAGGTCAAGAAGATTTAGTAGAAAATTTTTGAAGAAGTCAGGGAGAAATATCACTAAGCTTAGAGAAAGCCATCTACAGAAGCATGATCATACGTGGTGGTAGTAGGGATGGTTTAGTCACTAAGTGGTGTCTGACTCTTGGGATCATATTACTTCATATTAAAGTATTTCCATCTAAACTGCTGCTTAATCCGTTAGAGAGAATTAGGTACTTCTGACAGTTTTGTTGAAATTTATAATCCCATAGAAAACTGTAATTCCAAAATGCACATGCACGCCACTGTTGAGTAGCACCATGTACAATAGCCAGGACACAGAGGCAAGCAATATGTCCATCAACAGAGGAGGGAAAAAGACGTCATTACTTTGCTATTGTTTACTTACTAAGTCATCTGAGTCTTTGTGACCCCATGGACCATCGCCCACTGCGCTCCTCTGTTCATGGGATTCCCAAGGCAAAAATACTGGATTTACACGATGGAACACGCCATAGTCACTTGCGGAGATGTGGCTGGACCTACAGACCATCTGACAGAGTGTAGTAAAGTAAACACAGGAAAACAAATAGCGCCTATTAATACACGTATGTGGATTCTAGAGAAGGGGTACGGATAAACCGGGTTCCAGGGCAGAAACAGAGACACAGACACAGAGGAGAAAGATTCTGATACCAAGGGAGAAGGGGAGGGTGGGATGGATTGGGAGATTGGGATCCACACAGTATACACTATGGATGTTACTGCTGTTCAGTTGATAAGTTGTCTCCAACTCTTTGTGACCCCATGCGCTATAGCACGCCCGTTTTCCTGTCCTTCACCATCTCTCAGAGTTTGCTCAAAGTCATGTCCACCGAGTCAGTGATGCCATTCAACTATACCATCCTCTGTCAACTCCTTCACTTCCTGCCTTCAATCTTTCCCAGCCTCTTTCTCTTCTTCCTTCTTCCTTTCGATGTTATTGATACTGTAAATAAAACAGAGAACTACGGAGAACCTACGGGACAGCACAGGGCACTCAGTTCTCTGAGGTGACCCGATGGGAAGGAAATAAAAAAAAAGGTTGATATATGTATACAGATAAGCTGATTCACTCTGATGTAAGCAGAAACTAACCCAGCAGTCTAAAGCCATTATACTCCAACAAAAATTTTATAACAATTATATACACATATGCATGCTTTCTCATTAATGCACAGACATACTGGAGAGCAGTATTTGCTTTACACATGCATGATAATTAAAATAGAAACAGCGTTGTACTTCTGTTTATTTCAAATGATAATAATTTTACAGATTGTGTTGATTCATAAACAGCTAATTTATGACTCCAATTTCCTACACTTTTCCACTACGATGTGTAATAACTGTGAGACTGTTAAATCTATTTCTAAATGCTTCACCACCAAAATCAACAAACCAGTTACTGGTTTTGTACTTATGAATTGTCTCACAATTCCTTTAAATGGAATGCCTTGCCAAAGTGAAGGCACTTCACAGGACTACCTCGATGGTCCAAAGGTGAGGACCTCACCTTCCAATGCTTAGGGGTGTGGGTTCACTCCCTGGCTGGGGAGTTAATATTATACTGAGGGACCTGTGTCAGAGGCAAACACCCAAACCCTAAAACAGAAACAAAACCATCACAAATTTAATAGTAAAAAAGCAGTCACTATTAAAAAAATATTTTAAAGAAAGTGAACACACTTGTAGAATTTGGTGGATACAACCAACAAAGAGAATTTGTCGTTTCTGTTCTTGAGCGGTATTGTGTTGTTCTCACAGATACACACCAAACTCACGCTTCCGACTATGCTCAGAGCATCACTCAAAACCTTCTGTAAAGAAATATTCCCTCTTTCTGAAACAGGACCCCAGACACACCCTAAGTTCCCATATTTCTTAGTTCTTCATCCACAACTTATAAACAGGGATTTTTGGCAATTATTTGTTTCTTGTATTAATATGCATTTGTCTCCTTTCATGGGAAGACAGCTCACTGGATGTTGCACTGAGGCTGTTTGCTTACTGCTGAATACTGAGGATCAGGCTCCTGTTGGCACTAAATCTGTATTTACTGGATTCAGACCTAAGCGTGGACAGGAGGAATCTTACAGAACACAGGTCTCTAAGATTCACACGGGGGTAAACGTTTCTAGCATGTAGGACATGTAGGTAAACATAGTCTTGAACTTATTTCCAGTTTGTTACTGTCAGATAAAGGAGATGTCAAGGCATTCTGTACACAATGAAACTCACCCAGTGCACACATCTTGAGAAGGGTAGGTATGAAGTTTACTGTTGATATTGGCTTTTGTTTCCAAGCTAACATTAGCTAAGACTCACCCATTATTGCACAGGGTGGAGGGGTGGAAAACTCCCATACCTATATAACTGATATTACTAATGACACTCTTGAATTATGGACTGAGTTAAGAGACTCATTGACTGAAACATCCACAGAGGAATTCAGTTCAGTTCAGTGCAGTCGCTCAGTCATGTTTGACTCTTTGTGACTCTATGGGCTGCAGCACGCCAGACCTCCCCGTCCATCACCAACTCCCGGAGCTTACTCAAACTCATGTCCATCAAGTTGGTGTTGCAATCCAACCATCTCATCCTCTCTGTTTTCCTTCTCCTCTTCAGTTCAGTTCAGTTCAGTCGCTCAGTCGTGTCCAACTCATTGAGACCCCATGGACCACAGCTCACCAGCCTTTCCTGTCCATCAGCAACTCCCAGAGTTTACCCAAACTCATGTCCATTGAGTTGGTGGCACCATCAAACCATCTCATCCTCTGTCATCCCCTTCTCCTCCTGCCTTCGATCTTTGCAGCATCAGGGTCTTTTCCAAGAAATCAGTTCTTTGCATCAGGTGGCCAGAGAATTGGAGTTTCAGCTTCACCACCAGACCTTCCAAAGAATATTCAGGACTGATTTCCTTTATGATTGACTGGTTAGATCTCCTTGCAGTCCAAGGGACTCTCAAGAGTCTTCTCCAACACCGTAGTTCAAAAGCATCAATTCTTCAGCGCTCAGTCAAAGAATTAACTGCCCATAATTCAGTAAAGCTAACACATATGATGCAATGCAAACAGACATTGACTGATAAATACCAATACGAGATAAATACCAATACTGATAAATACCAATACCAACATCATTTTTGGTATTGTGCACAGTGGTGCACAGTGGTGAGCTCAGCTCAGCTTTCTTTATAGTTCAACGCTCACATCCATACATGACCACTGGAAAAACCATAGCCTTGACTAGATGGACTTTTGTATGCAAAGTAATGTCTCTGCTTTTTAATATGCTGTCTAGGTTGGTCATAACTTTCCTTCCAAGGAGTAAGCGTCTTTTAATTTCATGGTTGCAATCACCATCTGCAGTGATTTTGGAGCCCCTCAAAATAAAGTCGGCCACTGTTTCCACTGTTTCCCCATCTATTTGAAGAATTAACTGTCCATAATTCAGTAAAACTAACACACATGATGCAATGAAAACAGAGATTGATTGATAAATACCAGCATGAGAACATAAAAACAGTGGCGCTCAGTGGTGAGACACAATGGACCTTTATGGGACCTGTCCTCTCTGGTATCTGCAGGAAATTTCCTCCTGTCCACGTCAACCTGCAGACCTAAAAGTTTCCAAACTCTCAGGAACGTCATGGGTTTGTCACTTTTCTTTGTTTCACATCTCTCTTTTCCTCTCCACCTGGAGAGCTTTGAGGGGTCCTCAATGGCAATACAAGCTCAAAGGAAGATTTGACTGGTGAGGATTTCTAGCAGGAAACCTTGAGATAAAGTACAGATGCTACCTCCTCTGCTCACATTGAGTGTTTACCCTTGGCCTGGGCTGTGTCCACCTCAAAGTGTTTCTCTGACATTTAGTGGGAAAATTGTAAATCTGTCCTGAATGAGACTAATGAGGTACCTTGGGAAGCTATGCTGAAGTGTACAACCCAGGCCACTATTTTTGAGAAATCCCTGCTCCGTGTTATCCCGCTGCTATGTGGGTATTCCTAGAGAACAAGACAGAGGTTTTCTGTCCATGCGTATACATTCCTGTTTGTCTAATTGGGCTTCCCCGTGACTCCGATGGCAAAGCATCTGACTTCAATGCAAGAGACAGAGGGTGATCCCTTCTTGAAAAAGGGAATGGCAACCCACTCCAGTATTCTTGCTTGGACAATCACATGGACAGAGGAGGCTGGTGGGCTATGGTTCATGGGGTTGCAAAGATTCAGACATCACTGAGGGACAATTGCTGCCATTTATCTACCTGAATCTTGATGTCTCTCTTGTCACCACAGGTCTCAGGGAAGTCACAGTCAAGGTGTATGGAGTCTCCTAAACACACCTGGGCCAGTGACCTCTGGCTTTCTAGAGCCTTTTCCCTTGTCCCCTGGACAGTGCTCATCTGCAACACTTCTTTCAAACCCACACTCCCATGTATGTGATTAATGACTCTTGGACATGGCTCTGAATTCAGGGTTCTTAACAGGGCCTTTAGTCTTTCTTTTCACCAGAAAATGCCCCGATTATACAAATGGTTGCCCAGATTTGCTCACCAAGAAAAAAGTACCCAGGAAACACCCTGAATCAGGACTGCCCTGGCGGTCCAGTGGTTAAGATGCCACACTTCCACTGCAGGGGCTGCTGACTCCATCCCTGGTTAGGAAACTAAGATCTCTGGTTGAGAAAAATGACAAAGAACAGGTTCTTTGACTGTTGGAGTGACCTTGAAACCAACTAGGTATTTAAAGTTATGAATTATTTCCTCCTCCAAAATTCTAGAAAATACAAGAACTACTGTCTTGCTTTCTCAGTTGCCTGAGTCAGTGAGTGAATGATACATTTTAGATTGTATGGATAAAGGGGCGTCTTCAAAGGCAGAGGTGAAAATGCATTGCTGACATACCTTTTTAGAGCATGTTAAGGGGCACTGGTCAGATCATGCTCTTAGTTATGAAGAGGACAGAGCCTCTTCTGGGGCAGGAGGGGATGATTAACTTTGTGATGATGTCCTCCTAACTTCAGAGAAGTAGGAGACTTTCTAACATTCTCTTAGGAAATCATTTAACTATATGAAAGCACACACTCAATTTCACTTTTAGAAAAGAAATGTTAAACCGTTACGTCCATGTTAAGGAACGAATACAAGAGTGGGGGGGTGTGTATCCTGGACAGTTTATCCCATTTTGGATCTCAAGATACAAAGGAAAATAAATCTTCCTGACCTGAAATATGGGAAGTGTATTGTGATTTTTCACTCACTGTAAAGGTCAAATGTCCAGATTCATTCAACTTTCTCCTAAAATGATATGCATGATTAACATAGAAAATGTCATAAAAGTTCAGCCCTGTGAAGCAGGATATTGAAGATGACTTCCGTGTTACCTAGCCTTAGGAGGGACAATGATTGGCTCATGACATGTCATGCCAACACACAATGATGCTATAAAAGTGACACTGATTCTCATCTTCTCAAACCACCGGGACACCCTCACCTTCTGCAGAAGGACCACGAGAGACACAAGATGACGGTTCTGTTCCTGACTCTTCTCCTTCGTCTGGTTTGTGCCATCCGAGAAGGTGACACCCCGCAAGACCCTGCAGAGGCACCAGGGATGGTCTGCTTTGGGAGGAGGTCTTGGGTGGGTGTGTGTGTATCTTGTGGTTTTGTTATGTGGATCCATAAGTAGAACCATGTCTCTCCAACTCAACACTGTTCCATTTACTGGCTCTATACCTGTTCTATTTTGTGTCTGCATCATCTCTACTGTGTATTAGTTGATTCTTCATCATTTTTCGTGCTCTTGTAACAGAGAAAGAGGATCAGCCAAATAGCTGTTGGAGTTCTTGCATTTGACACTGGAGATCAAGTTTTCTCAGAAATGTCTCAATGCCTTCTTCTATTCTGACTTCAGTTTTACGTTATCAATTCTGCTTTGTTCAGTCAAGTTATAAAATGTGTGCTGAGTTGCACAAGGGAAGAGGCTCGTGTCCTGGAAGCCACAGTCCCCACCAGGGGCTTTGATCCCTTCCTGCAGAATTTGTAAGAGACGGTTCCCACTGAGTGCAGAAGTGAGGTCGGCGGGGAGAGCACACAGTGAGCTCTGCCCTCGGGGCATCCTCGGGGGAGGTTTCATCACCACTGAGTTTACTAAAGACTCACAGGCCCAACGACCACTCAGGGAATGTCCACTACACTGCAGACGTTTTACTAAGAACATGCAAACTCAGGTGTTTATTTTGAGGAATAAAAACATAGTGAAAAAATAACTGAAAAGTTTCTGCTTGGATATATTGGTTTATAGATATATTAAGTTATAAATATTTATATATTGTATATGTATGCATTTGATAGTATAATTACAATCACACTACAACCACACATGTAGATACAGATTCATGCACACACACACATGTATATATTATATATATATATACATATATTCTATATATACACACACACATGTATATATTCTATCCCAGAAGATATACACATCTGTTTTCACAAATTCTTTTATGGAAACCATATTATCTTCCTCTTTGACATTTTTACAGTTTTTGAAATCTGTGGATTTCTAGTGGCGACTCTGAAGTCGACTTTGCTGAAGTATATTTATGTGTAATTGTATACACTGTTGTGGAGCGCATAGTTCAATGTGTTTTGACAGAAGCACAGCTTTTTCACCACCTCCACAGTCCAGACCTAAAATTCCTCTATCTTAGCCAAAAATCTCCTTATCCTCACCATTAATGTCTCCCCCTTGAGCCACCGGTAATACAGATCTGCTTATTCTCTCCTGTTATAGAACTTCAGATGACAAGACTTTCAGTCTTGTATCATATCCCCCTGTTCCTATCACTCCGCATAATGCTTTAAAAATTTATCTCTGTATCTGCATATGCAGGGACTCACCTTTTTCAACCCATGTAAAAGGATATTGCTTGCATATAAGAAATTCTGTATATTCTGCAATTATTGGAAAATGGTTTTGTTCTGGGTTGTTGTTTTGAGTGACTTCAATGCAGTTTCATGACTAATGACAATGAATACAATTCATTTTGGACATTCTTTTTCCACTCTGTTCAAAAATTAACCCAATTCTTTTTGAGTTATTTCCCTTTTGATATTTCTTTCATGTTCATGCTTACTATGTAAAAAATACACCTTTTACACACATGGCATAATGTCATATATGAAGTCAGTGAAAGTCTCCTGTTATTTGGCAGGCAACTTATACTTATTATATATATATAATTTCCTTATCTCATATAAGCATATCATATGTGCTTCTGTGTATGCTTCTCTGTGTATCTGTGTTAATATAGGTGCATACATTCATGTGTCTTTCGGTGTTTAATCCTCCTATGGTGTTGTGATGGAAAAAGAATGTGTGTTTTGATAACAGCTAAACAATTTTGTCTTAATTTTTAGTGATTTTTCTTAGCATATTATCAATGGATAATTGCTAGGATTTTGAGAACCCGCAAGGTCTGTCATGATGGCCACACCTCTCTGTTTCCACAAAGTGTTTTTTAAAAAGGTGTGCTGTTCTTATTTTTTCCTAAATTCTGGATTTCTCCATGTTTATTTGGCTTTCAACATGACTTGCTTTGTATTTGCAGTTACTTTTTGGAACTACCACACAGATTTAAAGTGTGGACAAGCCATCCGTGATCCTTGATGATGACTTGACCTTAGAGAACATACTCTCTTCTGAACATCACAATGCTCAAAGTCACTAAAGTGACATCACACATTTAATTTTTGCGGTGAAACAAAGAAAATCCTCTTTATATGCCACATGTTTTCATTACTTTAATCACCTACATTGAATATATTTTGTTTTTTAGGTTGAATGAAAACCAGGAAATAATACATGTGATTAATAATTTCACTGATCAGAGTATGTTTGGGTGGGAATCTTGGCGCAACATCCTTCAATAACCCTGCACACCTGAATTCTACTCCAACTAACAACCAGATGGGTGAGTAGGTTGTTGTTCCTATGTTTTCCAAACACTTTACTTTGTCAGAGCAAGGGATTAAGCACACAGCTTGGAGGTCTCCCCTCAACTGTGAGTGTAACTTAATGAAACAGAGGAACCTGGTGGGTCACAGTCCATGGGATCAAAAAGAATAAGACATGACTGAGCAACTAAGCACTCATGTACTTAATGAGAATACCATATGTAGATCTGTATTTCATATGGTTCTAATTTACAACAGCTTTACAAACCTAAGTCTCAAGGGTGTATTGTGGGGCTTCCCTTGCGGCTCAGCTGGTGAAGAATCCGCCTGCAATGTGGGAGAACTGGGTTCAGTCCCTGGGTTGGGAAAATCTCCTGCAGGAGGCAACAGCTACTCACTGCAGTATTCTGGCCTAGAGAATTCCATGGACTGTAAATCCATGGGTTCACAAAGAGTCGGAAAGGACTGAGAGACTTTCACTTTCACTTACGAACCTGAGTCTCAAGGGTGTGGCCTGAGTCTGCAGATCGGAGTCATTCACTTTTTCAAAACAATCTTAAAACATCTTAATGCACCCAAGGTATGGTGAGTGAAGATGAATGTAAGGAAATCATCCTGAGTTCAGCCATCAAGACAGCTTCTGTTCAAAACAATGGGAATGCTGCTAAGATTTATATCTCTAAATTCTGATAACGGACCTAAGCAACATTTCTGATTTTACACTGCCTAAGGGGTACATATTTGACTGCATTTAAGTGTGGTGTTGGAGAAGACTCTTGAGAATCCCTTGGACTATAAGGAGATCCAACCAGTCCATCCTAAAGTAGATCAGTCCTGGGTGTTCATTGGAAGGACTGATGTTGAAGCTGAAAATCCAATACTTTGGCCACCTGATGTGAAGAGCTGACTCCTGTGAAAAGACCCCGATGCTGGGAAAGATTGAGGGCAGGAGGAGAAGGGGACGACAGAGGGTGAGATGGTTGAATGGCATCACTGACTTAATGGACATGGGTTTGGGTGAACTGTGGGAGTTGGTGATGGACAGGGAGGCCTGGTGTGCTGCAGTTCATGGGGTCACAAAGAGTCGGACACGACTGAGTGACTGAACTGAACTGAAGTGTATCAGATCAATTGTGTGAAGAGGTTGGAGTGAAAAATTCTTGCCTGCTGTCCTAGCTGTCATAACAACTGTAGCATTCAGCCCATCCATGGAGTGAGACGCTGATTAGTCCCGGATGCACCCTTGCTAACACCCTCACTTTGCCATAGTAAATATAACTGACAATACATTCAACTGGGCTTGTATATAAGTATCTTTTCTCTCTCACACAGATGAGAGGATAAAAGAACTTATAGTTTATTATGAGTCCAATGCTGTTCAGATACTGTGTATTGTATACGTGGATGAAGAAGGTGTGGAGACAGAACTGGTTGAAGTATTTGGTATGTATGACATCCTCATATTCACATAGACATTATCATGTGTCATTTCCATTGTCAGCACTTTTATCCATAAAATCAGGATGTGGGGACAGTATCCATTATTCAGTCTACAAGACCTAGGTCTTTATGTTCACTGCATTAGGACCCTGGAATGTAATCTACCAAGAAAGAGAAGTTTGTAGGGGTCAGGGAGATCAGATCATCAGACATTTATAAATACCTCAAACTAGTTGAAATTAAAAAAAAAGTTACTTCTATTAGAAATAGTTTTTTTGTGTGTGTGTTTTTAATTAGAGGAAAATTAAATATTGTGTTGGTTTCTAGTTTCTTTAAGCAGCTCAATTAATTACTAGCCATGGCTATAATGAGGCTACTCTCAATTTCTTAAGTTTATACCAGTTTCACAATGCACTCTAAGCCATGGTACAGATTCTTTTATGATAAGTCTTCATCCTGTTCAATTTTCAAATGCTTTGTTCTTAGGAATGCGATCGTCACCCCAAATACCCACATATAAACACTGAGAGGTGTGAATACCATTGGAACAACATGTATCTATTTAAGGCAAGGTACTAGATAGAATTTTGAGTGGGATAACTAACGAATAGATCTTCTACCATTATTACTGGAGGAGGAAATGGCAACCCACTCCAGTACTCTTGCCTGGAGAATCCGATGGACAGGCGAGCCTGGCATGTTACAGTCCTTCGGGTCACAAAGAGTCAGACATGACTTAGCAACTACACGCAATTATTATGTGTGATGTGGTGAGTATGTGTCTGATAAGGGAAAACCCTCTTTCCTATTTATTTTGGTCCAGAAGACCTGAGGGGCAGGTACAGGTACTAGGAAGTTGGCCAAGCAGTAGGTCCATTCCATACTGTGATGGATGGAGCCTCAACTTCATGAAGCTCCTACAAGTCTTTGGGATCTTAATGTTTCTGCTGGCAGAGGTCTGGTTACAGAGTTGGATGGAGACTAATTGTTAAGACAGACAACAGCCATCAGTGCCATGGGAAATGATAACTCTTTGAGGATCACTTTACAACAAGTGAAGATCTGACTTGCACACTCAACTTCCTGTTCTGTATTCAGGAATTTTTCTGAGTTCTAAGGGAGCCTGCATTCTACTTTCTGCATGGTGCCTTTCAGTTGAAGTAAACATTGAAGATGAAGCTTTGGAGAAGTTCTAGAGAAAGGGATTGGAGAGAAAGACATTGTGAATTTCATCAAAAGGGGTAAGGGGATTATACTTTTCACTAAATATATTGTTCACCTGATATGTAAATGCTCTATCCAGAAACAAATCAATTTATTTAAAATTTCTATCTCCATAAATAATATTTTATATGAACCCTTGCTTAAAAGAGAAACAACCTTGAAAATAGAGAGTGATTGTAACAGGTGGATTTTTTTCCCCTGTCCTTTTGATCTTCCCCCAGATGTCTGGGCTCCCTGTGGACAACAAGGCCCACAACAGCATCAGTGTAAGTGACAGTCATATGTTACTAATGCTGTTCCATTAAATGAAGCATGGGGATTTTATACCTACCAAATTTCCTTGATAATAATGTTTTTTTTTTTTTTTGTCCCAACAACTTACATTCTATCACTGGAGAACTTTGTCTGTTACATTAGGTATTTTCTCATCTCTTGAGACATTTTATATTGACAATTGGTTGGTTGATTCATGCTGAGCAGCTTTGAAAAGAAAGTCTTATCCTGCAGGAATCTTGTAGACCAGAGTCATCAGGGAGAAACTGGAATGGCCACAACTTGGTGGAAATTAATTGGTGATCCTGTCAGTCCTGACCTCGTGGTTATCCACAGACATCGCTCCCCAAGGTGAATGGGGGTTAAAGAGAGCTCACCTTTCCGGCAAGAACAGTGTTTATTCTCACGTGTTTCTGACAGAGCATTAAAGGCCTTCCAGCCACACTGTCTGAAATGTGCATTTGAATTATATTCCCCTTGAGAAGGTGATTTTCTTACAGTGAAATGTCTACACTTTCTAAACTAAGACAGCCTCAGAAAGCAAGACTGATTTAGGCTAAAGAGTGGGTGTTAATCTTCTGTGGAGAAAGAAAAATGAAAGAAAAAGTACAAAGAAGAACACTAGCTTCCAGATGAGTATGATAAGAAATATGTGGTACATATATTCAATAGAATATTACTCAGCCACAAAAAAAGAATGAAATCAGGCCATTTGTAGCAACATACATGGATCTAGAGGTTGTTGTACTGAGCGAAGTGAGTCAGAAAGAGAAAAACAAATATCATATGATAAACAGTGCTGTGATAAACATTGGGGTACATGTGTCTCTTTCAATTCTGGTTTCCTAGGTGTGTATGCCCAGCAGTGGAAGCAACCTAGATGTCCATCAGCAGACGAATGGATCAGAATCAGTTTGAATCAGTTCTAACGGGGTGGATGAAACTAGAGCCTATTATACAGTGAAGTGAGCCAGAAAGAAAAAACACACATATAGTATATTAATGCATATGTATGGAATTTAGAAAGATGGCAATGATGACCCTATATGTGACACAGCAAAAGAGACACAGATATAAAGAGCAGACTTTTGCACTCTGTGGAAGAAGGTGAGCGTGGGATGATTTGAGAGAATAGCATTGAAACATGTATATAAACACATGTGAAATAGATCACCAGTCCAAATTTGATGCATGAGACAGGGCGCTCAGGGCTGGTGCACTGGGATGACCCTGAGGGATGGGATGGGGAGGGAGGTGGGAGGGGATTTCAGGTTGGGGGACACATGTACACCCATGGCTGATTCATGTGGATGTATGGCAAAAACCACTACATTATTGCAAAGCAATTAGCCTCCAATTAAAATAAATAATAAAAAAATAAAAAAAAATAAATGTTTAATACATAAATTAAAAAAAAATGTCATATGATATCACCTATATGTGGAATCTAAAATATGACTTGAGGGAACTCATTTGCAACATGGAAACAGACACACAGACATAGATAATAGATTTATGGTTGCCAAGGGGGAGGAGGCTGGACAAGAGAAGGATGGCGGTTTTGGGGTTAGCTGATGCAAACTCTTCTATACAGGATGCATAGACCAAAATTCCTATTAGTATAGCCCAGAAAAGTATATGCAATGCTCTGTTAAAACCTAAATGGGAAGGAATCAGAAAAAGAATATCACACATGCATAAATTAATCATTTTGCTTAATACAACATTGCTAGTCAATGATACTCAAGTATAAAAAAAAAAATGATGCTTGAAGACCCCAAAGACAAAACTTGTGAGTATCTTTTCACGTGCTTGTTAGCCATCTGTTTGTCTTCTTTGGAGAAATATCTCCGCCGGTCCCCTTCCCACTTTTTGATTGGGTTGTTTGCCTTTCTGGTATTGTATTGTTTGAGCTGCTTGCACATTTTGGAAATTAATTCTTCATCAGTTATTTCCTTTGCTATTATTTTCTCCCATCTTGAGGGTTGTTTGTAGTTTCCTTTGCTGTGCAAAAACTTTTAAGTGTAATAAGCTCCCACCTGTTTACTTTTGCTTTTGTTTCCATTTCTCTAGGAGGTGGACCATAGAAGATCCTGCTTTGACTTATGTCATCAAGTGTTCTGCTTATATTCTCCTCTAAGAATTTAATAGTTTCTGGTCTTCCATTTAGGTCTTTAATCCATTTTGAGTTTATCTTTGTGTATGGTGTTAGGTAGTGATCTAATTTCATTCTTTTGCAAGTGGCTTTCCAGTTTTCCCAGCACCACTTACTGAAGAGGCTATCTGTGCCCCACTGTAAATTCTTGCCTCCTTTGTAAAAAATAAGGTACCCATAGGTGCCTGGGTTTATCCTTGGGTTCTCTATCTTGTTCCACTGGTCTGTATTTCTGTTTTTGTGCCAGTACCATACTGTCTTGATGACTGCAGCTTTGTAGTATAATCTGAAGTCAGGAAGGTTGATTCCTCCAGCTCCACTCTGCTTTCTCAAGACTGCTTTGGCTCTTTGGGGTCTTTTGTGTCTTCATATAAATCGTGACATTTTTGGTACTAGTTCTGTTGAAAATGCCATTGGTAATTTGATAGGGATCACACTGAATCTGTAGATTGCATTTTGTAGTAT
Organism: Cervus canadensis; assembly: GCF_019320065.1. Lineage (NCBI taxonomy): Eukaryota > Metazoa > Chordata > Mammalia > Artiodactyla > Cervidae > Cervus > Cervus canadensis. Next base: position 7,581,564 of record NC_057419.1, read on the forward strand.
AGTCATTTTCACAAGATTGATTCTTCCTACCTAGGAACATGGACTATCTCTCCATCTGTTTATGTCATCTTTGATTTTTTTTCATCAGTGTCTTTTTTTTCCCATTACTGTCTTGTAGTTTTCTGTATACAGACAGGTCTTTTGTCTCCTTAGGTAGATTTATTCCTAGATATTTTATTCTTTTTGCTGCAATGGTGAATGGGATTGATTCCCTAATTTCTTTTTATGATTTTTCATTGCTACTATATAGAGTGCAAGTGATTTTTGTATATTGACCTTGTATCCTGGGACTTTGCTGAAATGCTGATTAGCTCTAGTAATTTTCTGATGAGTTTTCTATGTATAGTATCATGTCATCTGCAAACGGTAAGAGTTTTAATTGCTCTTTTCTGACCTGGAATCATTTTATTTTATTTATTTTTTTCTCTAATTGCCATAGCTAGGATTCCCAAAACTATGTTGAATAACATAAACTGGACACCCTTGTCTTGTTCCTGATCTTAGAGGAAATGTCTTTAGTTTTTCACCATTGAGAATCATGTTTGATGTGGTCTTTCACATACGGCCTTTACTATGTTGAGGTAGGTTCCTTCTATGCCCATTTTTTGAAGTTTTTTTTTTTTTGTTTTTGTTTTTTTTAATCACAAATGGAAGCTAAATTTTGCCAAAGGCTTTTCCTGCATCTACTGAGATGATCATATGGTTTTTATCTTTCAATTTATTGGTATGGTGTATAATGTTGATTGATTTGTGTATATTGAAGAATGCTTGCATCCCTGGAGTAAGCCCGACTTGATCATATTGTACGCATTTTTTAAAGTATTGCTAGATTTTGTTTGCTAGAATTTTGTTGAAGATTTTTGCTTCTATGTTCATCAGTGATATTGGCCTATAATTTTCTTTTTTCATGTTTTCTTTTCCTGGTTTTTGTGTAAGGGTGATTGTGGCCCCATAGAATGAATCTGGAAGTGTTCCTTCCTCTGCAACTTTTTGGAAGAATTTCAGAATAAATAGGCACTAGTTATTCTCTAAATGTTTGACAGAATTCCCCTGTGAAGCCCTCTGGCCCTGGGCTTTTGTTTTTTGGGAAATTTTTGATTACTGATTCAATTTCAGTGTTTGTAGTTGAGCTGTTCATAATTTCTATTTCTTCCTGGTTCAGTTTTGGGAGGTTGGCCTTTTCTAAGTATCTGTCCATTTCCTCTAGGAAGTCCATTTTTAGTGTATAGTTGCTCATAACCTTCTCATATGATCCTTTGTATTTCTGTGTTGTCTGTTGTAACCTCTCCTTTTTAACTTCTAATTTTGTTGATTTGATTTTTCTCCTTATTATTTATTTATTTTTTCTTGAGGAGTCTGGCTAGTGGTTTGTCAATTTTGTTGTCAATCTTCTCAAAGAACAAGCTTTTCATTTCATTAATCTTTGCTATTGTTTCCTTCATTTATTTTTCAATTATTTCTGCTCTGATTTTTATGATCTCCTTCCTTCTGCTGACTTTGGGGGTTTTTTGTTCTTCTTTTTCCAGCTGCTTTAGATGTAGAGTTAGACTGTCTAATTGATGCTTTTCTTGTTTCTTGAGGTATGATTGCATCACTGTAAACGTCCCTCTTAGAACTACTTTTGGTGAATCACATACGTTTTGGGTCATTGTGTTTTCATTGTCATAAGCTTCTCAGAATCTTTTGATTTCCTTTTTTATTTCTTCAGTAACCTCTTTGTTATTTAGTAAAGTATTATTTAATCCTGATGAGTTTGCGTTTTTTGTTTTTTTTTTTTCCCCTATAGTTGATATCTAGCCTCATAGTGTTGTGGTCAGAGAAGATACTTGATACAATTTCAATTTATTTAAGTTTACTAAGGCTTGATTTGTGGCCCAAGATGTGTTCTATCCTGGAGAATGTTCCATGAGCACTTGAGAAGAAAGTGCATTCTTCTGCATTTTGATGGGAAGTCCTGAAGATATCATTAGGTCCTTTTGGTCTAACGTTTCATTTAAGGTTTGTGTTTCCTTATTGATTCTCTGTTTTGATGATCTGTGAAGGACTGATACTTCTTAACCATTGGATCACTAGTAGTCAATGTTGGGCAGCAGCTGAGCCTTGGTTAACTCATAATACCACGAAGTCAGTTCAGTGCTTGGAGGAACAAGATGATTGACAGCTAGACAGAAAGTTGTAACTGTTCACAACATCTAAAGATGGCCTCCCAGCCTCCTATGCTTCAAAGAGCAGTGGGTACTAGGATTTCTAAGGACTGGACATTCCCACTGTCATTGGGCAGAGCACACTGGTCAGCTTCCCATGGTATTCTAGCTGTTTGCAATCTACAATATTGAACACCCTCAAGATACAGAATTTATTCTAAGGGTTGGGCCCAAGTTCGGAGATTTGGCCCAAGAGCTGGGAAAATAAAACTAGACTCAAGTGATATGTAGCAGAATACAAGTTTTAGATCCTACATAGACATGGGTTTCTAATGGGCTACAGCTGGCCAGTATCAAAGGTAGTAGCAATGAATGTTTCCACAGCTTATTTGGTATTAATGGAGATCAAGGGTTATATTCAAATTCTCCCACTTGTATGGCAGGGTGTATGCCATTGGAGTTGTGACTCTGGACTTCACAGAACATCAGGAAATTTTGGATTGGATGGGTGGATACACAGATATGGAACTGAATCCAGAGTAAGAGAGTGAATCTCTTAAGAAACACTGAAAGGGAAAACCTTGCATAAGGAAGTAAAAATTATGAAATATCATATACACATATCTATTCATGCATATATGTGTGTGTGTATGTGTATATATATATATATATATATATATAAACATATATGTGTGTGTATATTTGTGACAGCTATAGCAATAAAAATGGATTGTCACCACAAATAAAAAAGATAAAGACCATGAGGAAAGTATAAACAGATAAACACTTTTGGAATTAACACTCCCGATGATATGTACACATTACTTGAAAGACATGTTACCAAAATTATTGCAAGATGAAACAAATACTTCTACTGCTTTTGTCTGGTAAAGAAACATTATATAATTTTCCATACATTTGCAGATCATGAAGGTTTAATTGAAACTTGTGACGAAGTAAAGAAGAAACGTCACTCAATTTAGACAAATCCATCCATTGACACATAATGATATGTGGTGGCTTAATCACTAAGTCATGTCCAACTTTTGTGACCATATAAGTTCATATTACAGTATTTTCCATTCTAATTTGCTAGTTAATTCCATAAACAGCATTAGGTCCTTCTGACAGATTTGCTTAAACTCCATATATCCACAGAAAACCATAATTTCAAAAAGTACATCCACTCCAATGAACAGCAGCACTATTCACCATAGTCAGGACATGGAAGAAACCTAAATTTCATCAATAGAGGAATGGACAAAGTTGTGGTTTTTCCTATTGCTTCTTGCTAAGTCATGTCAGACTCATTGAGCCTCATAGACTGTATCCTACCAAGCTCCTCTACTGATGGATTTCCAGAGCACTAACAATGGATATGCACAGTGGAAAACTACTCAGCCATTTGCAGACACGTCAGGGGACCTGCAGACTGTCAGACAAAGCAAAATAAGTCAGAAACAGAAAAACAAAATCATATATTAACGCATGTATGTGGAATCTAGAGAAGTGGCACTCATGAACCTACTTCCAAGTCAGAAATAGATACACACAGAGAGAGAACAAACATATGGAAACCAATGGAGAAGAAGAGGGTGGGATGGATTGTAAGATCGGGATTGGCACATACGCAATCTTGATGTAGATGTTAGGTCAACAAGTCGTGTGCGACTCTTTGCGACCCCATGGACTGCAGCACTCCAGGCCTCCCCGTCCTTCCCCATGTCCCAGGGTTTGGTTAAACTTGTGTCCATTGAGTCAGTGATGCCAACTACCCATCTCTTCCTCCGTTGTCCCGTTCTCCTCCTGCCTTCAGTTTTCCCCAGCATCTTCCCCTTCTTCTATCTTTATTTTTTGATACGGCTGATACTTTGTATACAACAGATCACTATTAAGAACCTACTGAACAACACAGGGAACTCAGGGTTCTGTGGTGACCTAAATGGGGAGGAAATCCAAAATAGGGTTGCTACATGTATACCTATAGCTGATTCACTTTGCTGCAAGCAGAAATGATACAACAATGTAAAGCAACTATGCTCCAACAAAATTTTATAACAATTCTCTCTCTCCCTCTCCCCTCCACCTCTCTCTCTCTCTCCCCACCCCCCCCCCATATATATATGTACAAACACAGCTTCTCATTAACACACAAACATATTAACATCCTGGACAAGAGTCTTTGTTAAACACATACCTGAAAATTAAAATATAAAGAGCATTGTATTTTTGTTTATTTCAAATATTAACACTTTTACAAGTTGTGTTGATTCATAGAGATCTGATTTAAGAATTCAATTTCCTATATTTTCCATTATGAATTTATAATAGCTATGAGATGGTTAAAGCTATCTGTCAGTGTTTCAGCACCACAATCAACAAACCAGTTAATGGCTTCTGTCTCTATGAATTGTCTCATAATTCCTTTAAATGGAATGCCTTATCACAGTGAAAGCTCTTCAAGGGGCTACCCTGATGGTCCAGAGGTGAGGACTTCCCCTTCCAATTTTGAATTTTGAGAGATACAACCAACCACAGGGACCTCTCAAAACACATTTGTGCTTTCTCTTCCTGAGTCTGATTGAGTCCTTCTCACAGATACATACTAACCTCACTCTTCCAAACTCTCCTCAGAGCATCACTCCAAACCTTCTCAATGGACTTCAATTCCTTGAAGTTCATTCAATTCCTTGAAGGAAGGACTCAATTCCTTCTTTCCGAAACAGGACCCCAAACACACACTAAGTTCCCGCCTTCTTTATTCTTCATCCTGTGACTTATAAACTGGGATCTATTTGTCAATTCTTTCTTTCTTCTATTAATATTATTTGTCTCCATTCACAGGAAGACTGCTCGCTGGACGATATTCTGAGTCTCTCTGCTTCCTGCTGAATTCTGAGGCTTAGGTTCTTCTTGGCACTAAATCTGTGTTTGCCGAATTCAGGCCAAAGTGTGGACAGGAGGAATCTTATAGAACACATATTTTTTTTTTGTGATGCACATGTAGGTAAACGTTTATAGCACATGATACTGAACTTATTTTCCTGTCTGTTCCTGTCCGATAAAGGAGAAGTCATGACATGGTGGAGAGAATGAAACTGTACTTTCACTCAGTGCACACAGCTTGAGAAGGGCAGGTGCGGGATTTACTGTTGATATTGGCTCTTGTTTCCAACCTAACATTAGCTAAGACTCACCCATTAATACATAGGGCATAGGGGTGGAAAACTCCCATCCCTATATACTTGAAAAAAATAACACACTTTGATCAAGGACTAAGTCAAGCGACTGACATTGAAACACCCACAAAGGAATTGACTGTCCATCATTCATAGTAAAACTAACATGCGGGATTGAAAGAAAACAGACACTCACTGATGAATGTCAGTACTGGAACATAAAAACAAAGGTGCACAGTGGTGAGATACAATGGAAGCTTTCTCTATGGGACTGGTCCTCTCTGACATGTGTAGGAAATTTCCTCCTATCCATGTCAACTGGGAAGCCTAAACGTTTCCAAAGGATTAGGAAGGACATGGATATGTCACTTTTCTTTCTTTTTTTTTGTTTCATGTCTCTCTGTTCCTGTCTATCTGGAGAGCTTCAAGAGGTTCTCAATGGCAATACCAGCTCAAAGGAAGCCCCGAGTGGTGAGGATTTCTGGCAAGAAAACTTGAGACAAAGTATAGATCTTATTTCCTCTGCTCACATTGAGTGTTGATCTGTCCTTTGCTTGGGCTGTGTCCATTTGAAAATACTTCCTAGACATTTAGTGGGAAAATTATACATCTGTCCTGACTCAGACTAATGGGGGCACCTTTGGAAACTATGCTGAGGTGTACAACCCAGTGAACCATTTCAGAGGAATCCATACTCTGTGTTACCTGCTTCTAGGTGGGCACCCCTCCCCCCCAAAGAACAAATGGATATCTTCTTCCAGTCCTTATACATTCCTATTTGTCTAACTGGTCTTCCCTGGCCGTTCCAACATTCCAACAGTAAAGAATCTGCTTGCAATGCAGAAGACCCAGGTTTGATCCCAGCGTTGGAAAGATCCCCTGCATAAGGAAATGGCAACCCAGTCCGATATTCTTGCCTAGGAGATCCCATGGACAGAGGAGCCTGGCAGGCTACAGTCCATGGGTGGCAAAGAGTTGGACATTAGGATAAACACTGTCACTTGTCCGACTGAACCCTGATGCCTGTCTTTCCCTGATTTCACAGGTCTGAGAGACAAGCCATCACTGTCTGGGTGCTCAGTTCAGTTCAGTTCAGTTGCTCAGTCATGCCCAATTCTTTGAGACCCCATGGACCGCAGCTTGCCAGACTCCCTGTCCATCACCAACTCCCGGAGTTTACTCAAACTCATGTCCACTCAGTCGAAGAGGACTTCTAGACCTACTTGGGCCAGTGACCCCCTGGCTTTCTAAAGCCTTCCTCCTTATCCACTGGGCAGTGCTCACAAGGACCCCTTCTTTTGAACCCACACTCCGATGCGTGTGCCTGAATGACCCTTGGAAAACGGCTCTGGATTCAGGGTCCTTAACAGAGTCAGATCCAACGGAGTGACTGAACAACAACAAAAGCAGGTCCTTTGGTCTTTCTTTTCACCAAGAAATGGCCGTGTCATATACATGGTTGCCCAAATCTGCCCATCAAGTACAAAATCCCCAGGGCACAACCTGAGTCAGGTCTGCCCTGGTTGTCCAGTGATTAAGACTCCACCCTTTCACTGCAGGGGTGCTGTTAACATCCCTGGTCAGGGAACTAAGATCTCTGGTTATGAAAAAAATACAAAGAACAGATTCATTGACTGCTTGAGTGACCTTGAAAGTAACTAGGTGTTTAGAGTTAGGAAATCTGTTTTTTTCCTTCAACATTCTAGAAATTACAAGAACTATTCTCTTGCTTTCTCACTTGTCTGAGAAGCAATTGAATCACTGAGTAAATGGTACATTACAGATTGGATAGATGAAAGGGTGTCTGGAAAAGGAAATACAGAAAAGAACTGGTACCATGGCTTCTTCAGATGAGGTTAAATGGCCTGTGATCATCCTCTTAGTTAAAAGGAAGACAGAGCCTGATGTGGGGCAGGAGAGATGATGAACACTTGGTGGTGATGTTTTCAGCACCTCAGAGAAATAGGACACTTTCCAAGGGTCTCGAAGGAAACCATTTAACTACGTTAACAACACATTCAATTTTTGAAATGCAATATATAGGAAAATATATTTAAAACTATCTCTTCAATGTTATAGAAACAATACAGAGTCAGAGATATGTCTCCTGGACAGTTTATCCCATTTTGGATCTCAAGATACAAAGGAAAATAAATATTCCTGACCTGAAATATCAGATGTGTATTGTTATTTCTCACTCACTCTAAAGGTCAAACGTCCAGATTCACTCAAGCATCTCCTAAAACAATCCCCAAGATTACAATGACAGAAAGCCATAAAAGTTCATCCCTGCCAAGCAGGATATTGAAGATGACTTCTGGGCAACCTTAGTCTTAGGAGGGACAACCATTGGTTCATGACGCAGCATGCCAACAGAGTGATCCTATAAAAAGCGGCACAATCCCCATCCTGTCCAACCTCTGGGTGTCCAACCTCAGCTTTTCCAGAAGAAAGACCACGGCAGACACAAGATGAAGGTCTTCTGTTCCTTGGTCTCTTTTGTGCTGCCCAAGAAGAGGAAGCTGAGCAAAGTCTCTCAGAGGTACCAGGGACGGTCTGATCTGGGAGGTCTTGTGTGTGAGTGTGTCCCTTTTGTGATTCTATTATGTGGATCCATAAGCTGAACCATCTCCCTCCAACTCAGCTCCGCTCCATTTCCTGGCTGTATACCTCTTCCATTTGGTCTCGGCAGCATCTCTACTCTGTATTAATTGACCCTCATGCATTTTTCCTGCCCTTGTAACAGGGAAAGCTGATCAACCAAACAGCTGTTGGAGATCTTGCATTTGACATCGGAGCTCAAGTTATGTCAGAAATGTCTTAATTTTTTCTTTCCCTCTGAGTTCAGCTTTAAATTTATTTTATCATAGTTGCTTTCTTCAGTCAAGTCGGATAACATGTGCTGATTTGCACAAGCATTGGGAGATTAATGAGCGATGATTCTGGATGAAATAAAAAGACAAGGACTGAAATTTCTCAGGGGAGTTTTGCTGTTAGCTTTCAGGAGAATGGAGAACCTTCTACATTGCCTCCAGTGACAAGGCAAAGATTATTGAAAACACGCCTTTCAGGGTTTACTTGTGTCATATTGTTTGATGATACAAAGAGCACAGTAGACTTCTACTTTTTTGTCAAATAAGTAGAAATAACCCAGAGGGAAAACACCTACAAACCCAGAGCCTGAGGGAGGGTGTGTCTTCCCTGTCTGCCTGGAGCTCTCTGGGTGATGTTGAGAGCAGGATGCCTTGGGCTGTGGGGCTGAGCAGGGTCTCTGAGCTGGGGGGCAGTTCCCTTGAGAGCCTCCATGGAATGTCCTGGAACCTTTGCTTAGAATGGGGGTAGGGGGATCCCAGAAGGTCCACTTGCATCAACTCTTTGAAGGAAAGAGGGACACAGCAGAGGGAAGAGGCTCGTGTCTTGGAATGCATAGTCCCCACCAGGGGCTTGACCTCTTCCTGCTGAATTTGTAAGAGATGGTTCCCACTGAACCCAGAAGCTGAGGGTGTGGGGAGAACACACAGTGAGCTCTGCTCTTGGGGCTTCCTCACAGGAGGCTTCATCAGCACTGAGCTTACTAAAGACTCACAGCCCTAGGTACCACTCAGGGAATGTCCATTACACTGCAGACGGTTTACTGCTGCTGCTGCTGCTAAGTCACTTCAGTTGTGTCCGACTTTGTGCGACCCCACAGACGTCAGCCCACCAGGCTCCCCCATCCCTGGGATTCTCCAGGCAAGAACACTGGAGTGGGTTGCCATTTCCTTCTCCAAAGTGTGAAAGTGAAAAGTGAAAGTGAAGTCGCTGAGTCGTGTCCGACTCTTAGCGACCCCATGGTCCGCAGCCCACCAGGCTCCTCCATCCATGGGATTTTCCAGGCAAGAGCACTAGAGTGGGGTGCTATTGCCTTCTCCGAGACAGTTTACTAAGAGCATGCAAACTCAGGTATATATCTTCAGGTATAAAAACACCAAGAAAAAAGTAACTAAGAGGTTTTTGCTTGAGGTGATTGGTTTAGAGACATATTAATGTATAAATTTTATATATCATATATTTCATATGTATATATCTATAGTACACTTACAAACAAATTGCCACCACACATACAGATATAGATGCACAGTCTTACATATATCCTATGCCAGGAGATATAACAGTCTGTTTTCACTAATTTTTTTAAAGAATACCATATTATCTTTCTCTTGGCCATTTTTGCAATTTTTGAGTTTTATGTTTGTATTGGCATGAGGCTACTCTTTCTGAAAACAACTTTACTGAAGTGTATTTGGGTGTAATTATATGCACGTTTGTGGATGGCGTACTTCAGTGTGTTTTGACAGAAGCACACCTTTTTCATGACCTCCACAGACCAGATCTAAAATTCCACCATCTCTGCCAAAAATCTCCTTTTCCTCGCCATTAAACGTCTATCCCTTGAGCCACAGATAATAATGGATCTAACTATTCTCTCCTCTTCTAAAACTTCAGATGACAAGTGTATGAGCCCTGCAACATTTTCCCCATCAGCATGAATATTTAAAAGTTTGTCTCTGTGTCTGCATATGTAAGGAGTCACATTTTTCAAGCCAAGTGAAAAGGTATTGTTTGCATAGATAAAATTTTGTATATTTTGTAGTTAGAGTAAACTGCATTTTCTTTCGAATTTGGTTGTTTTGAGTAACTTCAATGCAGTTTCATAATGAGTAATAACAGTGAACACAATTCATTGTGGAAACTATTTTCCAAGGTATCTGACAGAAAGTTTATCCAATTTTTGTTGGGTTATTATCCGTTTAATATTTGTTTCATGTGTATGCTAGGTGGCAAATATACTTTTATTCACACATGATATATATGAAGTCAAAGTCTTTTGTTATATAGTGACAATATATATTTATCCTATATTATATATATATAATTTTTCCTTATGTCATATAAGCATATCATGTGTATTTATGTGTTTGCTTGTGCGTCTATTTGTGTCAATGTGCATGTATGCATGCATGTGACTTCCAATATTTAACCCTCTTATGGTGTTGTGATGGAAGGATAGTGTGTTTTGATACAATTAAACCTTTCTTTCTCTAATTTTTATGATTTTTTCTTAATATATTCTCTAATGAATCATTGCCTGGGTTGTGAGAACCCACAAGGTCTTTCATGGTGGTGATACATTTCTGTTTCCAGGGATTCATTTTTAAAAGGTGTATTCTGTTAATTTTTTCCAAAAATTCTACATTTCTCTACGTTTATTTGGCTTTCAACACAACTTGCTTTGTATCTGCAGTTTATCTTTGGAACTGCTGCTCTGATTTAATGTAAGGAGAAACCATCGCTGTCACATGATAGTGACTTGATCTTAGAAAACATATTTCTTCTCTTTTAAAAGGTCACATCGCTCACAGGCACTCTGGTGACACCTCACACTAATCTTTGGGGAGAAACAAAGAAAATTCTACCTGTATGTCAGAGGTTTTCATTGCTGTGATTAACCACATTGAATATGTTTTGTTTTTAAGGGTGAATGGAAAATGGGTAGAAAAAACGTCAGGGGAATAAAGAAAGCCAGCAACACATATACCATTGAGTGTTAAGTATGAGTATTTCATTGGTCAAAGTACATTTGGGTGGAAACTTTGGCACAACTACATTCAACAAGCTCACACATCTGAATTCTACTCCTACTAACAATCAGAAGGATGATCAGGCTGCAGTCCCTAAGATTTCCAATCAGTTTACTTTGGCATGAGACACAGGTTCAAACACACTGCTTGGAGGTCTCCTCCCAATTATGAGTGTCACTCATTAAGAATAACCTGTGTAGACCTCTATTTCCTTCAGTTCTCATAGACAACTTACAACAGCCTTACAAAATGACATCTCAAGGGTCCATTATGAGTCTGCACATCATTGTCACTCACTTTGTAAAACCAATCTTAAAATATCTTCATCCATCCAAGGTAAAGTGAATGAACCTGAGCCCAAGAAAATCATTCTGAATTCAACCATGAAAGTAGCTTCTGTTCAAAGCCATGGGGATACTGGCTAAGATTTATATCCCTAAATTCTTGATAATGACATGAACAACATTCCTAATTTTACATGGCCCAAGGAGTACATGTTTGACTACAATTTACATGTATCAGGTCAATTGTATGAGAAGGTGGAATGAAAAAGTCTTGTTTGCTTTCCTTGATGTTCTAACAATTGCAGCATTTAGCCTACACAGGGAGTGAGACCCAGATCAATACTGGATGTACCATAGCTAATATCCTCAATTTGCCACCGTAAATCTGATTGACAATAAATGAAGGTAGGGTTGTATATATATATATCTTTTCTCTCTCTCACAGATGAGGGTACAAAAGTATTTGAAATTGTTTACAAATACAACAAAGTTTTGGTAGCATGTGTTGATAACGTGTGTGAAGGTGTGAAGACAAGATTTGCTGTGATATTAGGTATGTATGATACTGTCATATTCACATCGGAATTCTCATGTAACATTTCCACTGCCAGTACTTTTATTCAGAATATCAGTGTTTGGCGAAAATATCCATTATGCAGTCTACAAGGCCTGCCTCTTTGTTCAGGGAGTTAAGGACCCTGGAACAAAATCTACCAACAAAAAGGAGCTTGTACAAATGGGGAGAATCAGATCATCAGCCATTTCTAATAATTTTCACTCTCAATATTAAAACATAAAAAATTGAGTTTTACTAAAAATATTTTTAATTTATTTTTATTTTTAATAGGATACTTGCAATACTGTGTTGGTTTCTAGTTTTTCCTTTTTAACACTCTCATTTCAATGATGGCAACAATGAGGCTTCTCTCAATTTCTTCATGTTATAGCAGTGATCCAGTGCGCTCTAAGCCTTGGAACAGAAACTTTTATAATAAATCTTCATCCTGATCAATTTTTCAAATGCATTGTTCTTATAAACATTGACATCACCACATAGAGGTACTGGGAAGTGTGAATACCATTAGCAGAAGATGAGTCTATTTCTGAACAGGTATTGAGGAGAAGCGTGAGTTAATTAAACACTAAATCATCTCCCATTATCATGTGTGACATGGTGAGTGTGGTTCTGTCAGAGCAGAATGGTGTTTCTTATTTATTTTGGTTCAGAACAACACCGGCATGGCAGATACAGGTATTAGGAAGTAGGTCATGGAGCAAGTGGGATATATCCTGTGATGGATGGAGCCTCAAATTCATGGAGCTCCTTCGAGTCTTTGGGGTCCTGCTGTTGATGCTGGCGGGAGTCTAGTTAAAGTTCGACAGGGATTAATTGCTAAGACAGACAGCAGACATCTGTGTCATGGGAAATGGAAACTGTTTGAGGGTTAATTTATATCAAGGGAAGATCTGACTTGCGTATTCAACTTTTTGTTCTGCGTTCAGAAGTTTCTCTGGGTTCTCAGGGGCAAAAATTCTGCTTTCTGTGTGATGTTTCAGTTAAGGTAAATGATATTGAAGCTGAAGCCTTGGAGAAGTTCAATGAGTTGGTAAAAGAAACGAAGATTGAAGATAAAAATATTTTGAATATCATCGAGACTGGTAATGAAATGATACTTTTTCCTAAATATATAATTTCCTTGACATGTAGATATACTAACAGGAAACAAATCAATTGATTCAAATTTTGTTTGTTCATAGATAATGGTTTTCATAATCCCTTACTTAAGGAAAAAAAAAAAAAAAGCCTTGGAAATCCAGGGCAAAGGTAGTAATTGGTGGATAATTTCTTTCTGTCCTTTTGATTTTCCTTCAGCTGAGTGTCCTCCCTGTGCAAAACTACGGAATTCAAAACAAGGTGAGTGTAAGTGAAAACGGTCTGTTACTAATGTTGTTCCACTAAGTAAGTCAAAAAGCACACGTGGTGATTTCACACCTAGTAAATTATTCAGGTAAGGATCATATCCCAAACACGTACATTCTATCCTAAAGAACTTTGTCTGTTGCATAAATTAATTTCTCTTCTCTTGAACTCTATGAAATTGCAAATGAGTTGGTTGATTAACGCTGAGCAGCTTTGGTGAGAGAGCTTTATCCTCCAGGAATCTTGCAGACCAGAGTCATCAGAGAAGCAGGAATCCCCACGAGTTGGTGGAAACTAATTAGCGTTCCCGTCAGCCCTGACCTCATGGCTGTGTGCACACACTTCCCTCCTCCAGAAGAAACTGGCATTGAAGAGAGCTCAGAATTTATTTCTACAAGATCAGTGTTTAATCTCACGTGATTCTGACAGAATCTAAAGGCCTTCCAACCACACTGTCTGAAACACGGATTTGAATTCTATTCCTCTATCAGGGGCTTCCCTGATAGCTCCATTGGTGAAGAATCTGCCTGCAACGCAGAACACGCTGGCTCAGTCCCAGGCTTGGAAGAACCCCTGAAGAAGGGAAAGGCTACCCACCCCGGTATTCTTGCCTGGAGAATTCCATGGACTCTTTACTCCATGGGTTAGCAAAGAGTCGGACACAACTGAGTGACTTTCACTTTCCCCTTAAGGAGGTGATTTTCTTAAAGTGAGATCTTTAAACATTTTAAACTAAGACAGCCTCAGAAAACCACACTGCTTTAGACTAAACTGGGGTTTTTAATTTTCTGTTGAGAGAAACATTGACAAAAAAAGGCAAAAGAAAACCCACTAGCTTCCGGATTAATATGAAAAAAAAAATGTGCTTCATATACCCAATAAAACATTACTTAGCCATAAAAAAGAATGAAATCATGCCATTCAGAGCAACATGGACAGACAAACAGATTTTCAATCTGAGTAAGTCTAAAAGGGAAAGACAAACATCACATGATATGTGATTCTGTGCCACAATATATGTGGGATCTAAAATATGGCATGAAGAAACTCATTTACAATATAGAAATACACTCATAGACATGGAGAACAGGCTTGTGGTTGCCATAAGGAGGGATGGGGTTTGGTGAAGAGAAGGACTGAGATTTCGGGATTAGCAGATGAGAAGTAATATATCCAGGATGGAGAGACAAAAAGATCTTATTGTATAGCACAGAGAACCACATGCGATACTCTGAGAAAACGTAAATAGGAAAGGACTCAGAAAAAGAATAGATATTCATGTATTTATGTGTAAACTAATCACATTGATATACCCCTGAAACTGACATATCATAGAGAATCAACTATAATCCAATGTAACGTAAATATTGGAAAATGAATTCTTGATGAACCCAGAGACGACACTCGCGTGACTAGAGGCATGTGCTCCACTTACTGACCCTGAACACGCATTCTGAAATCATTTTTCCTACAATCAATCCCCAGTGGTAAAGGTCACCCCACATGGGCATCTTGGGAGAGATTCCACATGGACACCCGCCTGTATCACAGAGATGTGGAATAGTGAAGTCCACCAGGATTCTGACATTGGATCAGCTACCAGCTCCTGTACCGGGGACAGCCTACAGCCCGAGTCTCACTCTTGTGAGCCGTCACACAATCGACTCTACTAAACCTCTGGTTCTGTTTTATTCACCCACAGAAAGAGTCACCGAGACCAGACATGTCATCTTCTGCATGGAATCAAGATCAACACCACGAAGACGCCTTTCTGGTTCCTGATTAACAGGACCCTTTTTTCTCTTTACACTCATACTCCCTTTCACATCTCATCTCTCCTGGTCACTAATCATGTCCTGTTTGGTGGTGCTTGATTTCTGAGTGTTAAATAGATTGGTTTAATACACACCTAATTTATGTGTGTCAGTACTGAAAGCCCCCGTTTTAAAAACACACAAATAAGCACGTTAAATTTAACCATCCAGAAACGTATCTCTTTAAAAGACAGGTGCTCCATCAGAGACAATTCTTAGGAGGAGTAAAAGGAGATGTCCTAGTGGTGTCCAGGGGAGAAGGAGAAAAAGGACTAAACCATCACGGGACAGGAGACATGGTTATAGATCCTCTTACTGCAGTGAGATGGGACGGTCTGCTCTGGAACAATGTCCCTAGGAAGCATCTTATTCATTACAGGGAAAGGAGCTTTGTTCCACTCTCTGATCTCCATAGAGAGAAAGTGGAAGATGCCATGGGCCAAGACAGGATAAATCAGTATTCCAACAACACCGGCCCTTCTGCAATTGAGCTGAAGGACTGATGCTTCTTACCTTTTGGATCACTGCGGATCAAAGCTTGGCAGGAGCTGAGCCTTGGTCAATCTGTAAGACCATGAAGTCCATGCAGTGTCTGCAAGAGCAAGATGACTGACAGATTCAGACAGGAAGTTGTAAAGGTTCACAGTATCTGAAGATTGTCTTCCATCCTCTTATGCGTCAAAGAGCAGTGGATGCTAGGGTTTGCAAGGACTGGACATCCCCACTGTCATGGACAGAGGATGCTGCATAGCCCCCACAGTTCTTGCGATGCTTACAGTCTGCAAGATCATCCACCCACAAGATTTAGATGGTTGAATAACCCATATTCCAAGGGTTGGATGAAAGCTCAGAGGTTTGGTCCAAGTCCTGAGAAAATAACACCAGACCTGAGTGATATTTAGCAGAATAAATATTTTAGTTCCTACAAAGACACAGCCTCCAAATGCCTACAGCTGGCCAATGTCAAATGCACCATCAACAAATGTTTCTATGCTTTAGTGCATAGTAATGAAAGTCGAGGGTTTTCTTAAGTTCGCCCACAGGTATAGCAGAGTGTATACACTTGGAGTTCTGATTTTGTTTTCAAAGTACATCGGGAAATGCTGAATTGGATGGGTGGATACTCAAAGAGGCAAGTGAACAGAGCAAAGACAAAAAAACTCTTAAGAGATATTGAAAGGCAAGACCTCACATATACAAGATAAAAATACTAATGTATCTTATATACATACATATATGTATATATACACACATATGTGAGTGACTTGAGTATTTAGATAACTATATTTATTGAAAAAATGGGTTTTCACTACTAAACATAGATAAATTGGATGAGAAAACTATAAACTGGTTTATGTTATTGGAATCAATGCTCCTGATGAAACGGACACATTACTTGAAAGATGTGTTGCTGAAATTCATACTTGATAAAACAGAAAGTTTCTACAGTCCTTTGTCTATTAAAGAAATTTAGTAGAATGCTCCATAAAGTTGAAAGTTAAGATGACTGAACTCAAAACCAAGAATTAGAGAAGAAATATCATGAAGCTTCTAGAAAGCCGGCCATAGACACATGATCATATGAGTTCATAAATTGTTTTACATTCTAATTTGCTCCTTAATTCCCTAGACAGAACTAGGTAATTCTGACAGATTTGGTAAAATTCTGTATACCCAGAGAAAACCATCATTCCAAAATGTACATGCACCCCAATATGCAGCAACACTATTTACAATAGCCAGGACATGGAAGCAATCTAAATGTCTACCAATAGAGGAATGGATAAATAGGTGGTTGTTGTTGTTTAATCACTAAGTCGTGTCTGACTCTCTGTGACCCCATGGACTATAGGCCACCAAGCTCCTCTGTCCATGTGATTTCCCAGGAAAGGATACTGTATATATTCAATGGAATACTACTCAGCTATTTGCATAGATGTAGATGGAACTACAGACTGTCATATAGAGTGAAGTAAGTCAGAAAGAGAAAAACAAATATCATATATTAACTCATGCATTACATGTGGAATCTAAAAGCATGGTAAAGAAGATCCTAGTTCCAGGGCACAAATACAGACGCAGATGCAGAGAACAAATCTATGGACACTTGGGGGAGGTGGAGGGTGGGATGGATTGGGAGATGGGGATTGACACAAACACTCTATTGATATTATGTATAAAAGAGATAGCTAATGAGACTCTATGAGAGCACAGGGAACTCTACTCAGCGCTCATGGTGACTTAAAGGGGATGGAAATTAAAAAACAGAATATAGATGTACATGTACACCTGATTAACTTTGCTGTAAGGCAGAAATTAACACGACAGCGTAAAGCAATTGTACTCAAATAGAAGTCTTATAGCAAGTATATATACATATGCATGTTTTTCCATTAATGCACAAAGAATGCAATGAAGAGCAGTCTTTTTTAAAACATGTGTGAGAGTTAAACTATAAAGAGAATCATATTTCTGCTTAGGTACTACTATTTCTACAGATTGTATTGACTGAGAGATCTAATTTTTGAATCCAAGATCTGTATTTACCGTTATGAATGTATCATAGCTACAAGAAGGTTAAATTTATTTCTAAATGTTTCAACACCACAATCAACACACCAATGAATTTTTAAAAAAATTATTATCAACTGTGTCATAACTTCTTCAAATGGAATGCCTTATCAAAGTGAACACACTTCTGTGGACTTCCCTGAGGGTCCAGTCATTAGCACTTTGCCTTCCAAAGTAGGGGGTGCTGGTTCAATTCCTGATTGGTGAGCTAAGATCCCATATGCCTCACAACCAAAAGACCAAAGTATAAAACAGAAGCAATGGTGTTTAATTCAGTGTGTGTGTGTGATGTTAGTCACTCATTCCCGTCTGACTCTTTGTGACCCCGTGGACTGTGGCCCTCCAGGCTCCTTTGTCCATGGAACTCTCCTGGAAAGAATACTGGAGTGGGTTGTCATTTCCTTTTCTGGGGGTCTTCCCAACTCAGGGATTGAACCTGTGTCTTTGGCATTACAGGCAGAATCTTACAGTCTGAGCCACAGGGAAGCCCATTAAACAAGATCAGGCACATTCAGGGAGGTATGTTTATAGAATTTTCATAGATACAACCAACCAAGGGGACCTTTCAAATCAACCTGTAAGTTTCTCGAGTTGTGCTGTATTCTTTTCACTGCTTCACACTTTACTCAGCCTTCCAACTATCCTCAGTTCAGTTCAGTCATTCAGTCGCGCCCGACTCTTTGCGACCCCATGGACTGCAGCACGCCAGGCTTCCTGTCATCACCAACTCCTAGAGCTTGCTCAAATTCATCAGGTGGCCAAAGTATCAGGGCCGCAGCTTCAGCATCAGTCCTTCCAATGCATATTTGGGATTGAGTTCCTTTAGGATGGACTGCTTGGATCTCCTTACAGTCCAAGGGACTCTCAAGAGTCTTCTCCAAACCACAGTTCAAAAACATCAATTCTTCAGGGCTTAGTTTCTTTATAGTCCAACTCTCATATCCATACATGACTACTGGATCAACCATAGCTTTGACTAGATGGACCTTTGTTGGCAAAGTAATGCCTCTCTTTTAATATGCTCTCTAGGTTGGTCATAGCTTTTCTTCCTCAGAGCATCACTCAAAACCTTCTCTATGGAAGGTTTTATTCCCTCATTACCAAAAAGGTAACAAGTTTTATTCCCTCATTACCAAACACACTCTAACTTTCCACTTTCCATTTTTATTTAATTTTTTAAAAATTCTCATCCTACAGCTTCTAAAGAGGGATTTACTTGGCAATTCTTTGTTAGCTTGTATTCATATGTGTCTGATTCCTTTCACAGGAGGCAGCTCACCGGATGATGTACTGAATCTGTCTGCTTCCTGCTGAATTCTGAGGCCCAGCTCTTGTTGGCACTAAATCTGTATTCACTGAATTCAGGTCCAAGTGCAGACAGGAAGAATCTTACAGAACACACGATCTTTATGATGCCTCTATAGAGGCATTTAGCCCCTATAGGGCTAAATGTTTACAGCACACTGTACTGAACTTATTTCTAGTCTGTGACTGTCAGAGGAAGTAGAAATCCAGACACTGTGCAGAGAAATGCAACTTTTCTCTGACTCCTTGGACACAACTTCAGAAGGGCCAGTCAGGGGTTTACTGTTGCTGACGATGGCTCTTGTTTCTAACCTAACATCAGCTAACACTCACCCGTTATTCCAGTAGGGTGGAGGAGGTGGAAAACTCCAACTCCTATATAACTGATGTTAAGAACACACTTTGATCAAGGACTACATCAAGAGGCTGATTGATTGGGGTATCCAGAAAGGAAGGAAGCATCCATCATTCAGAAAACTAACATGTGTGATGAAAAGAAAACGGATACTGATTGACAAATACCAATATGGGAACATAAAAACAACGGTGCACAGTGCTGAGACACGATGAGACCTTTCTCTATGGGACCGATCCTCTCTGATATTTGTAGGAAATTTACTCCTCTTCAAGTCAACCTGCAACAAGCCAAAAAGTTTCCACAAGGATTAGGAAATTTATGGAGATGTTACCTTTTTTCTTTTCCTATCTCTCTTTTCCTCTTCTCCTGGAGAGCTTTGAGAGGTTCTCAATGGAAAATAGGAGCTCAAAGGAAGCTCCGAGTGGTGACGATTTTCAGCAGGATCACTTGAGACAAAGGATAGATATTACCTCCTCCACTCACACTGGGTGTTGATCTGTCCCTCACAGGGGCTCTGTGCACCTCAAAATGTCTCCCTGACATTTAGTAACAAATGATCCTTCTTTCCTGAGTCAGACTAATGGGGCAGCCTTGGGAGCTATGCTTAAATCTACAGCCTGGGTTGAGCATTGAGACGGGCCCCTCCTCTGCGTTACTCTGCTTCTAGGTGGGGACTCCCTAGAGACCAACATGCACATCTATCTTCCATCTTGGTACCTTCCAGTTTATCTAATTGAACCCTGACGGCTCTCTTTCCCTGAGGTCACAGGTCTAAGGGACAAACAGTCACAGAGTTAGGGTGTGGGGTGACTTCTAAACTCACTTGGGGCCAGTGTACTCCAACCTGCTAGACCATCTTCTTTGTCCAATTGATGGAGTTAACGAGGACCACTTCTGCTGAAGCCATGCACCCATGCATGTGACTGAATGACCCTTGGCTCTGGATCCAAGATCCTTCACAGGTCCAGCTGGAAATAAACTGCTGACAAGCTTCCTCAGGCATGAGGTTAAAGAGCATTGATCAGGTCCTCCTCTTAGTTTTAAGACGGACAGAGCCTGCTGTGAGGCTGGAGGAAGTGATAAAGCCTTTGTTTTGACATGCTTGTCACCCCAGAGAAATAGGAGGTGTTCCAACAGTCTCGTGGGAAATATTGTTCAGTTTATTAAATGACACACCCAATTTAATTTTAGAAAACACGTGTTGAACTATCTAAATGTTAAGGAAACAATACAGGAGTCGGGGTATATGTACTTTGGACAGCATATCCCCAGTGTGATCTCAGGATACAAGGGAAAATAAATATTCCTGGCCTTGAAATATCAGATGTGTTTTATGATTTCTCACTCACTCTAAAGGTCAAATGTCCAGATTCCCTCAAGCTTCTCCTAAAACAATTGTCATGATAAAAATGACAAAATGGCATGAGAGATGGCTGCTGCCAAAGCAGGATACTGAAGATGACTTCTGTGTAACCTTGGTCTTAGGATGAGCAACCATTGGCTCACGGCGCATCATGCCAACATATCAGTCCTACGAAAAGTGGCACCCATTTCCATCCTCTCCAACCACTGGGATACCCTCAGCCTCGACAGAAGAAAGACCACGGGAGTGTCAAAATGAAGGTTGTGTTCCTGAGTGCACTACTTGTCGTGGTTTGTGCTGCCCGAGAAGAGGAAGCTCAGCCAAGTCTCTCAGAGGTACCAGGGACGGTCTGATCTGGGAGGAGGTCTTAGGTGTGTGTGTCTTCCTTTTGTGACTTTGTTATCGTGGATCCATAATGCGAGCCATCTCCCTCCATCTCAACATTGGTCCACTTACTGGCTCTATTCCTGTTCTGTTTCATGTCTGTTTCATCTCTACTGTGTATTGGTTGCCTCTTTTGCATTTTTTTCTGCTCTAGTAACAGAGAAAGAGGATCAGCCAAACAGCTGTTGGATTCGAGATGCTGCATTTGACAGCAGAGCGCAAGCTCTCTCAGAAATGTCTCAATTGCTCCTTTCACTCTAACTTCACTTTTACCGTATTTTATAAATCCTACTTTGTCCAGTCCATTTTGATTATGTCTCTGATTTGCACACCTGATGGGAAACTCATGCCTGATGAGGCTGGAGGAAAGAGAAATACAAGGACTACAATTTCTAAGGGGAATTTTGCTGTTAGCTTTCAGGGCAATGGAGAACCGTGAACATTGCCTCCAGTAACCTGGAGAAGATCAAGTCCAAAGGGCCGTTCAGGGTTTACCTCAAGAAACTTCTGTCTGATGATGAACTGGGTAGAGTAGACTTCTATTTTTATGCCAAGTAAGTAAAAATTGCCCGGAAGGAAAATACAGGTAAACCCCGAGCTTCAGGGAGGGTGCGTCTTCCCTGTCTGCAGGGAGCTCTCTGGATAATGTTGAAAGCATGATGCCCTGAGTTTTGTGGCTGAGCAGGGTCTCTGAGCTGAAGGGGGCGGGGGGTGAAGTTCCCCTGCGAGCTTCCAGGGAATATCCTAGAGCCTTTGTTTCATTGGGGAGGGGGGCGGGTTCCCAGAAGCTCCACCTGCATCAGCTCATTAAAGGGAAGAGGGAAACATATATAATGTCCCTATGTCATATAAGCATATCATTTGTGTTTGTGTATGTATACGTCTCAACATTGGGGTGTTCCATTGTTTCATCCCCTTATGCTACTGTGATGGAAGAAGAGTGTGTTTTCATAAAATTAAATACTTCCTTCCCTAAGTTTGTGACTTTTTTCCTATCACGTTATTTAACAAATCATCACCAGGGTTGTAGAACTCCCAACGTTTGTCATGATGGCCACAATTCTCTGTTTGCAGGAAGTATATGTTAAACAGGTATTCTTTTATTTTTCTAAAATTCTGGATTCTTCCATATGCAGCTTTAAACATGATTTACTTTGTATTTGTAGTTTATCTTTGGGACTATGGCTCAGATTTAATAAACAAGCCAGGCTTGTCCCTTGAAAGTGACTTGCCCTTAGAAAACATATTTCTTCCCTCTTGAAGGTCACATTGGGCATAGGCACTGAGCTTATATGTCACACTTTACCTTTGGGGAGAAGCAAAGAAAATCCTGTTTATATACGAAATTTTTTCATGACTTTTCATGACTTTAATCGACCTGCTTGAATGTGTTTTGTTTTTAAGATGCAAGGGAAACTGGGAATATAAACACGTCATGGGAATAAAGCAAGATCATGGCACTTTTGCTGTTGACTGTAAATATGTGTGTTTCACTGGTCAGAGTTAGTTTGGGTGGAAATCTTGGCATAACTTCCTTCAGTAATCCCACACATGTGAATTCTACTCCTATGAGCAGAAGGGTGAGCATGTTCCAGTCCCTAAGATCTCCAAGTATTTTATTTTGTCACGAGACAAGGCTTCAAACAAACATCTTGGAGGTCTCCACCCAATGATGAGTGTTACCCAATGATATAGCATGTGGAGACCTGTATTTCATATAGTTCTTACAGATAATTTACAACAGCCTTATGAACTGATGTTGCCTGAGTCTAAAGTATGTACATCAGTATCATTCACTTAAAAAAAAAATCTTAAAACATCTTAATCCATCCAAGGCTCAGTGGATGAACATAAATCCAAGGAAATCATCCTGAGTTCAGTCATCAGAGCAGCTTCTGTTGAAAGTCATGGGGAATCTGGCTAACATATATCCCTAGGTTCTTTATAACAGCCCCAAAATATATTCCTAATTTTACGGTGCCTAAAGGGTACATATCTGACTACAACTTAAGTATATCCAATCAACTGTATGAAAATTTGGGAATGGAAAAGTCTCGTCTGTGTCACTTGCTGCCATAACAACCATAGCATTCAGCCTACCCGTGGAGTGAGACACAGATTTATATACCATGAACCATTACTACCTCAAAATGTCACAATACATCCAACTGATGATACGCTGAGGCAAGGTTGTATATATGTATCTTTTCTCTCTCACAGATGAGGGTGAAAATGCATTTGAGGTTGTTTATGTGTCCAAAAACGTTCTGGTAGCACATAACATCAATGTGGATAAATATGGCAAGAAGACAGTACTGACTGGACTATTTGGTATGTATGACATCCTCCTGTCCACATGGACATGATCATGCAACATTTCCATCATCTGCATTTTTGTCCATAAAATCAGTATATGGTGACTATATCCATTATATCCATGACTCACTCTACAGGACCTAGTTCTTTTCATCCACGGAGTTAAGGACTCTGGAAAGTAATCTGCCAGGAAAGAGGAGCTTGTAAGGGTATGGGGATCAGATCATCAGGAATTTCAAAATAATTCTCACCTGTGGAAATTTCAAAATAAACTGAATTTTACTAAAAACAGCTTAAATAGTTTTTAAAATTTTAATAGGAGGAAAATTACAATGTTTTTCGGTTTCTAGTTTTTTTAAACACCCCAATTAATGTCAAGCCATGGCTATATAATGAGGCTACTTTCAATTTCCTCAGTTGACACCAGTTTCTCAATACTCTCTAAGCCTTGGAACAGAAACTTTGACAATAAAACACTTCATCTCTTTCAAATTTTCAGATGCATTGTTTTTAGGAACACTGATAACACCCCAAATAATCACACAGAGGCTCTGAGAAGTGGGAGAGGTATGTGAACCAACAGGATATCAGGTGTCTGCTCCAGGAAAGGTATACGGTAGAACAGTATATTTTTACAGAATAGTTCATGTCCCATTATCATGTGTGACGTGGTGAACACGTTTCTCTGTCAGGGGAGAACCCTGGTTCCTACTTATTTGTGTCCAGAAAGTGGCCTGAGTGGCAGCTATAGATACTGGGAAGATGGTCAAGGAGAAGGTCATTTCCATACGGTGATGGTTGGGCCCCAAATTCATCGAGCTACTGCGAGTCTTTAACGGTCCTGTTACTGATACTGGTGGGGAATCTAGTTACATAGTTGGACAGAAATTAATGCTTAAGACAGACAGCAGATATCTGTGTCATGGGAAATACAAATGGCTTGAGGCTTAAATTGTAACAAGTGAAGATCTGACTTGCACACTCAGCTACTTTTTCTGCACCGAGAAATTTTTCTGGGATCTAAGAGGAAAAAAATTCTGTTTTCTGCATGGTATTTTTCAGTTAAAGTAAATATTGAAGAGGAGGGATTGCAGAAGTTCAAGGAGCTGACACAAGAGAAAGGAATTGAAGAGGAAAATGTTGTGAATTTCATCAAAACTGGTAATGGAATTATACTTTTTCAAAAATATATCATTCACCTGATAGGTAAATATTCTATTAGTAAACAAATCAACTTATTTAAAATTTCTTTCTCCATAAATAATCTCTTCCATAATCTCTTACTTTAAAAAACAAAAATACCCTTGTAAATCCTTTGGAATGGTAGTAATCTGTGAATCTTCATTTCCTGTCCTTTTCATCATCCCCCAGATGACTAGCTTCCCTGAGGAAAACTACACCTTTCAAAGCAACCTCAGGGTAAGTGAAAAACATCTGTTATTAATGTCGTTGCATTAAATAAATCGATAAGGACACATGGTGATTTCATATCTGTCAAATTCTGTAGGTAATGTTTGTTTGTTTTTTTTTTGTCCCAACAACTTGCATTAGCTTATTCTCTTCTCTGGAGCCATATTAAATCGCAAATGGGTTGCTTGATTAATGCTGAGCAGCTTTGGTTAGAAAGCCATATCCTGCAGGAATCTTGCAGACCAGAGTCATCAGAGAGAAGCGGGAATGGACAAGTGGGTGGAAACTAATTAGTGTTCCCGTCGGTCCTGACCTCATGGTTGCCCACACACATCCTTCCTCCAGGAGAACTGGGATTAGAGAGAGCTCATGTTGTCTGCAAGACCAGTGTCTAATCTCACGTGTTTCTGACAAAACCTAAAGGACTTCCAACCATGTGTCTGAAGCATGCATTTCAATTATATTCCCCTTGAGAAAGAGATTTTTCTTAAAGTGAGATCTTTAAGCTTTCTAAACTAAGAGAGCTTCAGAAATTGTCACTGATTTCGGGTAAAATGTGACTTCTAATTTTCTGTTGAAGAAAAAAATGAAAGACACAAATAAAAGAAAAACTCTAGCTTCTTAATGAGTGGGATCAGAAAGAGGTGTGGCATATAGTCAGTGAAATATTACTCTGCCATGAAAAAGAACAAAATCCTGTATTTGCACCAACATGGATGGACATAGAGATCGCCATCCTAAGTGAGGTAAGTCAAAAGAAAAAGATAAGTATCACATGATACCACTTGTATGTGGAATCTGAAACACAACACGGAGGAACTTATTTACAAAACAGCCTCCATGACATGGAGAAGAGACTCGTGGTTGTCAAGGGGGAGGAGGCTGGGGAAGAAAAGGATGGGGAGTTTGGGTGTGAGGCGAGCAGAAGTAATGCCATGGCAGGCAGCTTAGATTAGGAGTAGGCCTTCCTACTTCTGGGTGGTAAGATTATCAGGCCACCTGGATCAGCTTTTGCTTAACACTGACCGCTGTTTGCCAATTAGGAACGGGGCCGAAACCCCAGCGGAAGTCCCGCGCGTGAAAGTTTTGACCAATGAAATCGCTTTGCAATCCGCTTAAACCAACTACCAACGGCGTGTGCTCACCCTATAAATTTGTGTAACAGCTTGGGCTTGGGGCTCTCTGACCCCGCACCACTGAGTTGGATGCGGCAGGAGCCCTGACTCGAGTCAGCAATAAACTTCCCTTTTTGCGAGTTGCATTGTCTTGGAGGCCTTCTCTCTTCCCGCTCGGGGATTCGGACATCGGGCATAACATTGGGATTAGCAGGTGCAACTACTATCTATAGGATGGATAGACAACAAGGTCAAACCGTATATCACAGGGAACTGTCTACAGTACTCTGCAGAAACCTACATAGGAAAGGAATGTGAAAAAGGATCGATGCTTATATGTGTACATAAAAATTGTTCAATTTGCTGAACTCCTGAAACTAATATAGCATTGTCCATCAAGTATACTCCAATATAAAATAAAAAGTAAAAAATTGATTCTTGAAGACTGAAAAGATAGAGCTTGCAGTATCAGAGGCATGTGCTCTAATCACAACCCTGATCAGGCATTCTGAAATTGTAGCTTCTAGAATTGACCCAAGTGGGGGACGTCACCCCACATGTACCTCCTGGGGAAAATTCCACACGGACCCCCACCTGCATCAGAGAGATGTGGAATACTGACATCCACCAGCATTCTGTCCATTGGATCAGCTACCAGCTCGGGTACTCCTGGATGTCACACTGCCTGAAGCTCACCCCTGTCAGCCACCACACAGCAGACTCTCCCAAACCTTTGGTTCTGGTTTACTCACCTACAGAAAGAGTCCCTGAGATCAGACACGTCCTTGTCTCCATGGAATCAAGGCCAGCAACATGAAGACGACTTTCCTAGTTCCTGGTTAACGTGATCCTTCCCTCTTCACACTCACACTCTCTTTCCTGTCTCATATCTGCTCGTCTGTAATCACATCCTGTCTGGTGGGACTTGATTCCTGAGGATTTAATTAAATTGGTTTAATGCACACCTGACTTATGTGTATGTGTAGAGAAAGTCTCCTTTTTCAAAAGATGCACCGTAAGTTTGCCCAGAAACATATGCCTTTAAACAGAGAGCTGCTCCATTAGAGACACGGAGTAAATAGAGGTGTCCTGGCTTCCCTGGTGGCTCAGAGGTTAAAGCATCTGCCTGCAATGTGGGAGACCTGGGTTCGATCCCTGGGTTGGGAAGATCCCCTGGACAAGGAAATGTCAACCCACTCCAGTATTCTTGCCTGGAAAATCCCATGGACAGAGGAGCCTGTGTGGGCTACACTCCACAGGGTAGCAAAGAGTCGGACACAACTGAGTGACTTCACGTTCTTTCAGAGGTGTCCAGGGGAGAGGAGAAAAAAGACTAAGTCTTCATGGGACAGAGGATCAGGATCCTCGCGCTGTAGGGAAGGGGACAAGAAAGATGTCCCTAGAAAGCTTCTTCTTCATTACAAGGAAAGGAGCAGGTATTCCACTCTCGGCTTCACGGAGAGAAGGTGTAAGATGCCGTGGGCCAAAGCAGGATCAGTGGATATTCTGACAGCACCAGAACTTCTGCAACTGAGCCGAAGGGCTGGTGTTTCTTACCACTTGGATCACTGCCAAACCAAGGTCAACAGCCACTGAGCCTTGGTCAATCCATAAGAACATGTTGTCAGTGCAGTCTCTGTGGGAACAAGATGATTGACAGGAGTTGCAACTGTTAACAGCTTCTAAAGGTGGTCTTCCATCCTCTTAAACTTCAAAGAGCAGGGGATGTTTGTATTTCCAAGGAATGGACATTCCCACTGTCACTGGAGGAGCACACTGCTCAGCTCCCCATGGTGCTTGAGGTGTTTGCAATCTACAACATCTAACAGCCTCAGGATATAGGACTGATTTCAAGGGTTGGGCCAAAGCATAGAGATGCAGTTTAAGAGCTGGCAGAATAAAACTAGACCTCAGGGATATGTAGCAGAATTAACGTTTTAGTTCCTACAGAGAGACTTGACCTCCAAATGAGCTACAGCTCTGTTCCGTTCAGTTCAGTTGCTCAGTCTTGTCTGGCTCTTTGAGACCCCACCAACTGCAGCACGCCAGGCTTCCCTGTCCATCACCAACTCCCAGAATTTACTCAAATTCATGTCCATTGAGTGGGTGATGCCATCCAACCATCTCATCCTCTGTTGTCCCCTTCTCCTCCCGCCTTCAATCTTTCCCAGCATCCGGATCTTTTCAAATGAGTCAGTTCTTCATCAGGTGGCCAAAGTTTTGGAGTTTCAGCTTCAACATCAGTCCTTCCAATGAATATTCAGGACTGATCTTCTTTAGAATGGACTGGTTGGATCTCCTTGCAGTCCAAGGGACTCTCAAGAATCTTCTCCAACACCACAGTTCAAAAGCATCAATTCTTCAACACTCAGCCTTCCTTATAGACCAACTCTCACATCCATATGTGACTACTGGCAAAACCATAACCTTGACTAGATGGATCTCTGCTGGCAAAGTAATGTCTCTGCTTTTTAATATGCTGTCTAGGTTGGTCATAACTTTTCTTCCAAGGAGTAAGCATCTTTTAATTTCATGGCTGCAGTCACCACCTGCACTGATTTTGGAGCCCGAAATAATAAAGTCTGTCACGGTTTCCATTGTTTCCCCATCTATTTGCCATGAAGTGACGGAACCAGAGGCCATGATCTTAGTTTTCTCAGGATATAGGACTTATTTTAAGAGTTGGGACAAAGCATAGAGATTCAGCTTAAGAGCTGGCAAAATAAAACTAAACCTAAGTGATATGTAATAGAATTAGTGTTTTAGTTCCTACAGAGACTTAGCCTCCAAATGAGCTACAGCTGGCCAATGTTAAAGGCACCAGTAATGAAATTTTCCCTGGCTTAGCTGGTAGTAACAGATGTCAAGTAACAAATTTTAAATTTTCACACTTGTATAGCCCAATGTATGCAGTTGAAGTTCTATGATCTTCACAGAACATCTGGGAATGCTGGATTGATGGGTGGATACACACAGAGGAAACTGAACACATAGGGATGGGGTGAATCTCTTAAGAAATTTTGAAGTGCAAGACCTATTATGAACAAGTCAGCAATTCTGAAATATCATATACACATATATGTATTTATGTGAATATATATATATATACACACATACACACACATATACAGATACACATATATACTGAAATATACATGTGTGTGACTATGTGTATCTGTGATAACTATATTAATAAAAAATGGATTATCACCACAAAGTCAAAGATACAGGCTATGAGGAAACTATACACAGATATATGTTTTTGGAATTAATACTCCTGACAAAAATATACACACTACTTGCATGATGGGTTACAAAAATTAATATATGATACATCCAAACATTTCTAATATCATTTATCTATAAATGAAATGGAGGAGACTGTTCCACAAATTTGCAGGCCTAGTATATTTAATAGTAAATTTAGAAGAAATATCATACATATGTGGTGGTGGTGGTGGTTCAATTGCTAAGTTGTTTCCAAATCTTGGGACCCCGTGAGTTCATAGTAGTTTTTTTCCATTCTAATTTGCTGCTTAATTCTTAGACAGAATAAGTTTCCTCCAACAGATTTCTTTAAAGTCTACAAGCCCATATGTGCTGTGTTTAGTTGCTCAGTCATGTCTGACCCTTTGCGACCCCATGGACTGTAGCCCACCAGGCTCCTCTGTCCATGGGGATTCTCCAGGCAGGGATACTGGGGTGGGTTGCTATACCTTCCTCCAGGGGATCTTCCCAACCTAGGAATCGAACCTAGGTCTCCCACATTGCAGGTGGATTCTTAACCATCTGAGCCACCAAACCCACAGAAAACCGTAATTCCAAAAGGTACATGCATGTTGCTGCTTAGTGGCACTATGAACAATAGTCAGAACATGGAAGGAAGTGATATGTTCATCAACAGGGGAATGGAAAAAGATGTCAATACTTTTGTTATTGTTTACTTGCTAAGCCATCTGACTCTTTGTGACCCCATGGACTGTAGCCCACTAGGCTCCTCTGTTTGTGGGATTTCCAAGGCTAAAAACACTGGATTTACACCATGGAACACTGTTTAGTCGTTTGCAGAGAAGTGGGTGTCACTACAGGCTGTCAGACATAGAGTATAGCAAGTTAAAGACAGAAAAACAAATATCGTCTACTAACACATGTATGTGGATTTTAGAGACATGGTACAGATAAACTGAATTCCACAGCAGACATAGAAATACAGACGTAGAGAGCAAACATATGGATACCAAGGGAGAAGGGGAGGATGGGATGGATTGGGAGATTGGGATGGACCCAACATACACTATGGATGCGGTTGACTCACTAAGTTGTGTCCAACCTTTTGTGACCCCATGGACTGTAGCCCACCAGGATTCCCTGTCCTTGGCTATCTCCTGGAGTTTGCTCAAAGTCATGTCCATGGAGGCAGTGAGACCACTCAACTATCTCATCCTTTGTCAACTCCTTCTCCTCTGGCCCTCAATCTTTCCCAGCATCTTTCTCTTCTTCATTCTTTTGATACTACATATAAAATAGAGAACTACAGAGACTCCATTGTACAACACAGAGAACTCTCCTCTACTCAATGGTCTGGGATGACCCAATGGGAAGGAAATCTGAAAAAAAAAAAAAAGTTGATATATGGATATGGGTAACTTACTCCCTTTGATTAAACAGGAACTAACACAGCAATGTAATGAAACTATACTTCAAGTTTTATAACACTTCTATATACATATGCATGCTTTCTCATCATTGCACAAACACACAAACATACTAGAGAGCAGTTGTTAGCTTTACACATACATGAGAATAAAAATATAAAGAAGATCATCTTTCTGTTTATTTCAGACAGTAATAATTTTACAGATTGTGTTGGTTCACACAGAACCTATTTATGAATTCAATTTCCTATATTTTCCACTATGAATCTGTAACAACTACTAGACTGCTAAATTTATTTCTAGATGTTTCTTTTTTTTCTTTTTTATTTATTTTTATTAGCTGGAGGCTAATTACTTTACAATATTGTAGTGGTTTTTGCCATACATTGACATGAATCAGCCATGGAGTTACATGTGTTCCCCATCCCGATCCCCTCTCCCACCTCCCTCCCCATCCCATCCCTCTGGGTCTTCCCAGTGCACCAGCCCTGAGCACTTGTCTCATGCATCCAACCTGGGCTGGTGGTCTGTTTCACCCTTGATATTATACTTGTTTCAATGTTATTCTCTCAGATCATCCCACCCTCGCCTTCTCCCACAGATTCCAAAAGTCTGTTCTGTACATCTGTGTCTCTTTTTCTGTTTTGCATATAGAGTTATCATTACCATCTTTTAAAATTCCATATATATGCCTTAGTATACTGTATTGGTCTTTATCTTTCTGGCTTACTTCACCCTGTATAATGGGCTCCAGTTTCATCCATCTCACTAGAACTGATTCAAGTGAATTCTTTTTAATGGCTGAGTAATATTCCATGGTGTCTATGTACCACAGCTTCCTTATCCATTCATCTGCTGATGGGTATCTCGGTTGCTTCCATGTCCTGGCTATTATAAACAGTGCTGTGATGAACATTGGGGTGCATGTGTCTCTTTCAGATCTGGTTTCCTCAGTGTGTATGCCCAGGAATGGGATTGCTCCACACCCTCTCCAGCATTTATTGCTTGTAGACTTTTTGGATAGCAGCCATCCTGACTTGCATGTAATGGTACCCCGTTGTGGTTTTGATTTGCATTTCTCTGATAATGAGTGATGTTGAGCATCTTTTCATGTGTTTGTTAGACATCTGTATGTCTTCTTTGGAGAAATGTCTGTTTAGTTCTTTGGCCCATTTTTTGATTGGGTCATTTATTCTTCTGGCATTGAGCTGCAGGTGTTGCTTGTATATTTTTGAGATTAATCCTTTGTCTGTTGCTTCGTTTGCTATTATTTTCTCCCATTCTGAGGGCTGTCTTTTCACCTTGCTTATAGTTTCCTTTGTTGTGCAAAAGCTTTTAAGTTTAATGTTTCAACACGACAATCAACAAACCAATTAATGGTTTTTGTATGTATGAATTGTCTCCTAATTCTTTTAAATGGAATGCCTTATCAAAGTGGATGCACTTTAAGGGACTTCCCTAATGGTCCAGAGTTGAAGACCTTTCAATATGTGTTTGATCCGTGGTTGGGGAACTAAGATCAGACATGCCTTGGAGGTAAAAAAACAAAGGATAAAACAGAAGCAAATATGCAACCAATTCAATAAAGTGTTAAAATACAGTCTCTATTAAAAAAAATCTTTTTAGAAAAGTGGACACACTTGTAGAATTTTGAGAGATACACCCAGCCAAGGTGATCCTTGAAAACACATTTGTATTTTCTGTTCTCAAGTCGAATTGTGTTCTTCTCACAGATACAAACTAAACTCACTCCTCCAACTATATCCAGAGCATCAGTCAAAACCTTCTCTATGAACAAATTACTTCTTTCCAAAACAGGACCTGAAACACACTCTTAAGCTCTCAACTTTGCCTATTCCGCATCCTGCAATGTATAAACAGGGATTTATGCGGCAATTTCTTGCTTCTTGTATTAATATATATTTGTGTCCTTTCACAGGAAGACAGCTTACTGGATGTTGTGCTGAGTCTGCCTGCCTCCTGCTGAATTCTGAAGCTTAGGCTCCTGTTGGCACTAAATCTGTATTTACTGAATTCAGACCAAAGTGTGGACAAGGAAGAATCTTACAGAACACACGTTCTTTATGATGCACATGAGAGTACAAGTTTACACGTCATTGCACAAAAATTATTCTCTAGTCTGTTGCCATCAGGTAAAGGAGAAATCAAGACATTCTGCAGAGATTGAAACTTCTCTCTCAATCCTGCCCACAGCGTTGAGAAATGCTGGTCTGAGGTTTGCTGTTGTTGACACTGGCTTTTGTTTTTTGGGTTTTTTTTTTTCTCCATTTATTTTTAATAGTTGGAGGGTAATTACTTTATAATATTGTAGTGGTTTTTGTCATACATTGACCTGAATCAGCCATGGATTTACATGTATTCCCCATCCTGATCCCTGACGCTGGCTTTTGTTTCCAACCTAACATTAGCTAACAGTCGCCCATTATTACATAGGGTGGAGGGTGCAAAACTCCAATTCATATAAAATTAATATGAATAAATACCACAGATTGTAAAAGGACTAAGTCAAGAGGCCGACTGATTCAAATGCCCACAAAGGAATTAAATTGTCCATCATTCAGGAAAACTAACATGCACGATGAAAGGAAAACAGACGCTGATGAAAACAGATGCTGATCAATAAATACCAGTACCGGACCTTGAAAACAAAGGTGCACAGTGTTGACAGACAATGGGATCTTTCTCTGTGGGACCTGCCCTCTCTGATATCTGGAGGAGATTTCCTCCTGTCCACGTCAATATGCAATCCTAAAAGTTTCCACAAGTTATTAAGAAGGTCATGGATACACCAGCTTTCTTTTCCTCCCTCCACCTGGAGATCTTTGAGAGGTTCTCAAAGGCAATAGGAGCTCCACAGAAGCTCCGAGTAGTGAGGATTTCCAGCAGGAAAACTTGAGACAAAGTACAGATGTTACCTCCTCTGATCACATTGCGTGTGTATCCTTTGGGCTGTGTGCATCTCAAAGCGTCTCCCTGACACTTAGTGGGAAAATGATCAGTCTTTGCCGAGTCAGACTACTGGGGCACCCTTGAAATCTCTGCTGAAATGTACAACCTCGGTAACTATTCAGAACAGTCCTTGACCTGTGTTACCCTGCTTCTAGGTGGACAGTCCCTAGAGAACAAGAGTGACTATCTTCCTTCTATTCTTCCGTGTTCCTACTTTTCTACCTGGGCTTCCCTCGTGGCTCAGACTATAAAGAATCTGCCTGCAATGCAGCAGACCTGGGTTCTAGCCCTGGGTTGGTAAGATTGCCTGGAGAAGGGAATGGCAACACACTCCTGCATTCTTGCCTAAGAACTCTCATGGAGAGAGGAGCCTGGTGGGCTACAGTCCATAGGGCTGTGAAGAGTCAGGCCAGACGGAGGGGCAAACACTGTCATTTGTCTAAGGGAACCTTGATGGATGTGGCTCCCTGTCATCACAGGTCTCAGGGACAATCATGGTCAGGGTGCTGGGTGTCTTCTAGGCACACCTGGGCCAGCGCCTCCTGATGTTCTAGAGCCTTCTTTCTTGTCCACTGGACAGAGCTGCCCAGGACTCCTTCTTCTGAACTTACACTCCCGTGGATGTGACTGAATAAGCCTTGGAAAATGGCTCTGGATTCTAGTCCTTAACAGGTCCTTTGGCCTTTCTTTGCACCAAGAAATGCTCCTGTTATACACACGGTTTCCCAAATCTGCCCATGAAGAACAAAACCCCCAGGAAACAGCCCGAGTCAGGACTATCCTGGTGGTCTAGTTGTTCAGACTCCACTCTTACAATGTAAGGTGTGCTGGTTCCATACCCAGTCGGGGAATTAAATCCCTGGTTAAGAAAAAACAAAACAAAACAAATAAACAAACAACAACAACAACAACAACAACAACAACAAAAAACAAAGAAGAGATTCTTTGACTTTTTGAGTAAAGTTGAAAATAATTAGGCATTTAGAGTCAAAATTGCAAGAACCACTGTCTTGCTTTCTTTCTTGCTTGAAAAACAAGTCAGTCAATAAGTAAATGATACATTACAGATGAGACAGGTAAAAGTGTGTCTGGAGAAACAAGTGATGGAAGTGATGTATAGACATGCCATCCTTAGACGAGGTTAAGCAGCATTTGAATGGATCCTCCTCTTAGTTATAATGAGGACACAGCCCACTGTGAAGCAGGAGGAGGTGATAAACACTTTGGGCTGCCTGCTCCTCAACTCAAGGGAAATAGGAGGCTTTACAGGTGTCTCTAAGGAAATATTCTTAACTTTGTTAAAACACACACTCAACTTCAGTTTTAGAAAGTAAATTTTAAACCTTTGCCTCAACGTTAAGGAAACAATACAGGAGTGGCGCTATGTCTCCTGGACAGTTTGGATCTCAGGATGCAAAGGAAAATAAATATCCTAACCTTGAAATTTCAAATGTGTATTGTGATTTCTCACTCAATCTACAGGTCAAATGTCCAGAATCAGTTGAGCTTCTCTTAAAACAGTCCTCAGGACTAAAGTGACAAAATTAGTATGACAGCTGACCTTTGCCAAGCAGCATATTGAGGATTACATTTCAGTAACCGTGACCTTGGAAGGGACAGCAGTGGGTTCATGACACGTCACACCGACGTAAGGGTCCTCTAAAAAGTGGCACCGACTCCCATCCTCTCCAACCACTGGGACACCCTCAGCTTTTCCAGAAGAAAAATCCACGAGAGACACAAGAGGAAGGTTTTATTCTTGACTCTTCTCCTTGGTGTGGTTTCTGCTACCCAAGAAGAGGAAGCTGAGCAAAGTCTCTCCGAGGTTCCAGGAATGGTCTGATCTGGGAGGAGGTATTGGGGTCTGTGTGTGTGTGTGTGTGTGTGTGTGTTCCTTTTGTGGTTTGGTTTATGGATCCATGAGCCAATCCATCTCCCTTCAACTCTACACCTGTTCTATTTCGTCTCTGCATCATCTCTTGAATTTGACTCTCACGAATTTTTCCTGCTCTTATAACAGAGAAAGAGGATCAGCCAAACAGATGTTGGAGTTCTTGCATCTGACATCAGAGGTCAAGCTCTCTCAGAAATGTCTCAACTCCTACTTTTCCTCTGACTTCATTTTTTTAAAACATTATTTCATATATCCTGCTTTGTTCAGTCAAGTTAGATAATCTGTGCCTCTCTGCACAAGGGATGGGAAACTCGTGATGAAGGATATCGGGCCAAATAAAAAGACAAGGATGAAAACTACAAATAGGCATTCTACTTTTAGCTTTCAGGACAATGGAGAACAGTCTACATTGGATCCTCTAACCCAAAGAAGATCCAGAAGAACAGCCCATTCAGGGTTTACTTCCATCAGCTTGTGTTTGATGATGAAAAGGACGGCTTAGACTTCTATTATTGGGTCAAGTAAGTAAAACAATGCAGAAGGAAAACAGCTCTAAACCCCAAGCCTGAGGGAGGGTGTGTCTTCCCCGTCTGCAGGGAGCTCTCTGGATGGTGTTGAAAGCATGACCCCTTGACCTGTGGGGCTGAGCAGGGCCTCTGAGCCGGGGGGCAGTCCCCCTGTGAGCCTCCTGGGAATGTCCTGAAACCTTTGCCTAAGGCGGAGCTCCCAGAATCATCACTGGCATCAACTCATTGAAGGAAATGGGGGGACACTGCAGAGAGAAGAGGCTCGTGTCCTGGAGCCCACAGCCCCCACCAGGGCCTTGACCCCTTCCTGCAGAATTCGTAAGAGATGGTTCCCACTGAGCCCAGAAGCCGAGGGACTGCAGCAAACTAGGCCTCCCTGTCCTTCACCAACTCCTGGAGTTTACTCAAACTCATGTACATCGAGTTGGTGGTGCCATCCAGCCATCTCATCCTCTGTCGTCCCCTTCTCCTCCTGCCCCCAATCCCTCCCAGTGTCAGGGTCTTTTCCAACGAGTCAACTCTTTGCATGAGGTGGCCAAAGTATTGGAGTTTCAGCTTCCACATCAGTCCTTCCAATGAATATTCAGGACTGATTTCCTTTAGGGTGGACTGGTGGGGTCTCCTTGCTGTCCAAGGGACTCACAAGAGTGGTCTCCAACACCACAGTTCAAAAGCACTTAGGGAACTGATTACTGGCTAGATTGGTCTCTTCCCCTTTTGACTCCCCCTCTTCTCCTCCTGGACACCTCTATGCCCCTCCTCCCTCTTCTCTTTTCCATGAAACTCTGTGAACCTCTCTGGGTGCCCCTCAATGTGAAGAATCTTTTCACCATTAACCTAGAAGTTTCTATCATCTATGCTGTATGGATGGAGAAGTCTTGAGGCTACTGTAACAATAAGAATGAATGACAGAGGCAGGAGGTTTAAATCCAAAACATGAGAATATAAAAATCTGCTGACTCCAGGGAACATTAATTGACAAGAGCTCATCCAAAAGCCTCCGTACCAACACTGAAGCCAATCTTCACTGAAGAGCCAACAAGTTCCAGAGCAAGACATATCATGCTAATTCTCAAGCAACACAGGAACCCAGACGTGAGCATTAAAATACAGGCTGTCCAAAGTCATGCCAAACCCATACACACCCCAAAACTCACTGGTGGACACTTCACTGTGCTCCAGAGACAAGAGACCCAGCTCCACCCACCGGAACACCGACACAAGCTTCCCTAACCAGGAAACCTTGACAAGCCTCTAGTCCAAACCCACCCACAGGGAGCAACCTCCACAATAAAGAGGAACCACAAACTTCCAGCCTACAGAAAGGCCACCCCAAACACAGCAATATAAGCAAAATGAAATCACAGAGAAACATTCAGCAGGCAAAGGAACGTGATAAATATACACCAAACCAAACAAAAGAGGAGGAGATAGGGATTCTATCTGAAAAAGAATTCAGAATAATGATAGTAAAGAATATCCAAAGTCTCAAAAACAAGGAGTTACAGATAAATAGTCTAGAGACAAGGACTGAGAAGATGCAAGAAATGTTTAACAAGGACCTAGAAGAAATAAAAAAGAGTCAATCAATAATGAATAATGCAATAAATGAGATCAAATGCACTCTAGAAGGAACTAACAGTAGAATAACTGAGGCAAAAGATAGGATAAATGAAGTGGAAGATAGAATGGTGGAAATAAATGAAGCAGAAAGGAAAAGAGAGTTAAAGAAATGAGGACAAACTCAGAGACTTCCAGGACAATGTTAAATGCCCCAACATTAGAATTATAGGAGTCCTAGAAAAACAAGACAAAAAGAATGGTCATGAGCAAATACTTGAGGAGATAACAGTTGATAACTTCCCTAAAATGGGGAAGGAAATAGCCAACCAAGTCTAAGAAACCCAGAGGGTTTCAAACAGGATAAACCCAAGTAGAAGCACCCCAAGATACATATTATTCAAATTAACAAAAATCAAACACAAAGAGCAAATATTAAAAGCAGCAAGGGAAAAGCAAAAAATAACACACAAGGACATTCACATAAGGATAACAGCTGATCTATCAATAGAAACTCTTCAGGCCAGAAGGGAATGGCAGAACATACATAAAGTGATGAAAGAGAAACCTGCAACCCAGATTACTATATCCAGCAAGGATCTCATTCAAATATGAAGCAGAAATCAAAAGCTTTACAGACAAGCAAAAGTGGAGAGAATTCAGCACCACCAAACCAGCTCTCCAACAAATGCTAAAGGATCTTCTCTAGACAGTGAACATAGAAAAGGTTTAGAAACTCTAACCCAAAACAACAAAGTAAATGGCAAAGGGATCATACTTATCAATAATTACCTTAAATGTAAATGGGTTGAATGCCCCAGCCAAAAGACAAAGACTGGCTGAATGGATACAAAACAAGACCCCTATATATGCTGTCTACAAGAGACCCACCTCAAAACAAGGGACACACAGACTGAAAGTGAAAGGCTGGGAAAAGATACTTCATGCACATGAAGAACAAAAGAAAGCAGGAGTAGCAATACTCATATCAGATAAAATAGACTTTGAAATAAAGGCTTTGAAAAGAGACAAAGAAGGACACTACATAATGATCAAAGGATCAAGCCAAGAGGAAGATATAACAATTATAAATATATATGCACCCAACATAGGAGCACCACAATTTGTAAGGCAAATGCTAACAAGTATGAAAGGGGAAGTTAACAGTAACAATAATAGTGGGAGACTTTAATGCCCCACTCACACCGATGGATTGAACAACTAACAGAAAATCAGCAAGGAAACACAAACTTCAAATGATGCAATGGACCAGTTAGAACTAATTGATATTGATAGGACCTTTCATTCCAAAACAATGAATTTCACCTTTTTCTCAAGTGCAGATGGAACCTTCTCCAGGATAAATCACATCCTAGACCATAAATCTAGCCTTGGTAAATCCAAGAAATTGAAACCATTCCAAGCATCTTTTCTGATTACAATGCAGTAAGATTACTTGTCAACTACAGGGAAATAACTATTAAGAATATAAACATATGGAGGCTGAACAACACGCTTTTGAATAACCAACAAATCACAGAAGAAATAAAAAAGAAATCAAAATATGGATAGCAATGAATGAAAATGAAAACACAGCAACCCAAAACCTATGGGATTCAGTAAAAGCAGTGTTAAGGGGAAGGTTCATATCAATACAAGCTTACCCCAAGAAACAAGAGAGAAATCAAATAAATAACCTAACTTTACACCTAAAGCAACTAGGAAAAAAAAAAAAAAAAAAGAAAGAAAGAAAGAACTCCAGTGTTAGTAGAAGGAAAGACATCATCAAAATTAGGGCATAAATAACTGAAAAAGAAACAAAGGAGACTATAGCAAAAATCAACAAAAAATTAAAGCTGGTTCTTTGAGGAGATAAATAAAATAAGCAAACCATTAGCCAGACTCCTCAAGAAACAAAGGGAGAAGAATCAAATTAACAAAATTAGAAATGAAAGTGGAGAAATCACAACAGACAACACAGAAATACAAAGGATCATAAGAGACTACTATCAGCAACTATATGCTAATAAAATGACAGATTGGAAGAAATGGACCAATTCTTAGAAAATTATAACCTTCCAAAACTGAACCAGGAAAAAATAGAAAATCTTAGCAGACACATCACAAGCACGGAAATCAAAACTGTAATAAAAAATTTTCCAACAAACAAAAGCCCAGGACCAGATGGCTTTGTAGGTGAATTCTACCAAAAATTTAGGGAAGAGCTAACAACTATCCTATTCAAACTCTTCCAGAAAATTGCAGAGGAAGGTTAACTTATTCTATGAGGCCACCATCATCCTAATACCAAAACCAGATAAAGATGCCACAGAAAAATAAAACTACATGCCAACATCACTGATGAACATAGATGCAAAAATTCTTAACAAAATTCTAGCAAACAGAATGCAACAACACATTACAAAGATCGTACATCATGACCAAGTGGGCTTTATCCCAGGGATGCAAGGATTCTTCAATATTCACAAATCAATCAATGTGATACACCACATTAACAAATTGAAAGATAAAAACCATGTGATTATCTCAATAGATGTAGAGAAAACATTTGACAAAATTCAACATCCATTTATGATAAAGTAGGCATAGAAGCAATGTACCTCAACATAGTAAAAGCCATATATGATAAACCCACAGCAAACATTATCCTCAATGGTGAAAAATTGAAAGTGTTTCCCCTAAAGTCAGGAACAAGACAAGGGTGCCCACTATCACCACTACTATTCAACATAGATTTGAAAATTTTAGCCACAACAATCAGAAAAGAAAAAGAAATAAAAAGAATCCAGATTGGAAAAGAAGAAGTAAAACTCTCATTGTTTGCAGATGACATGATCCTCTACATAGAAAACCCTAAAGACACCACGAGAAAATAATTAGAGCTAATCACTGAATATAGTGAAGTTGAAGGATATAAAATTAACACACAGAAATCTCTTGTGTTCCTATGCACTAATAGTAAGAAAACAGAAAGAGAAATTAAGGAAACAATTCCATTCACCATAGCAACAAAAAGAATAAAATACTTAGGAATAAATCTACCTAAAGAAACAAAAGTCATAAAACTCTGATGAAAGAAATGAAAGATGGCACAAATAAATGGGAAAATATACCATGTTTATGGATCAGGTGAATCAATATAGTGAAAATGAGTATACTACCCAAAGCAATCTACAGATTCAATGCACTCCTCATCAAGCTACCAATGGTATTTTTCACAGAACTAGAACAAATAATTTCACAATTTGTATGGAAATACAAAAAACCTCGAATTGCCAAAGCAATCTTGAGAAAGAAGAATGAAACTGCTGGAATGAACCTGCCTGACTTCAGACTCTACTACAAAGCCAATGTCATCAAGACAGTACGGTACTGGCACAAAGACAGAAATATAGATCAATGGAATAAAATAGAAAGCCCAGGGATAAATCCATGCATCTATGGACACCTTATTTTTACAAAGGAGTTAAAAATATACAATGGATAAAAGGCCATCTCTTTAACAAGCGGTGCTGGTAAAACTGATCAACCAGTTGAAAAGAATGAAAGTAGAACACTTTCAAAAACCATATACAAAAATAACTCAAAATGGATTAAAGACCTAAATGTAAGACCAGGAACTATAAAACTCCTAGAGAAAAACATAGGCAAAACACTCTCTGACGTAAATCACAGCAGGATCCTCTATGACCCACCTTCCAGAGTAATGGAAATATAAATAAATGAATGGGACCTCATTTAACTTAAAATCTTTGCACAATGAAGGAAACTATAACCAAGGTGAAAAGACAGCCTTCAGAATGGGAGAAAATAATAGAAAACAAAGCAACTGACAAAGAGTTAATCTCAAACATATACAAGCAGCTCATGCACCTCAATTCCAGAAAAATAAGTGACCCAATAAAAAAAATGGGTCAAAGAACTAAACAAGCATTTCTCCAAAGAAGACAGACAGATGGCTAACAAAGACATGAAAAGATGCTCAACATCACTCATTATCAGAGAAATGCAAATCAAAACCACAATGAGGTACCATTACACGCCAGTCAGGAATGCTGCTATCCAAAAGTCTACAAGCAATAAATGCTGGAGAGGGTGTGGAGAAAAGGGAACCCTCTTACACTGTTGATGGGGGTTCAATCTAGTACAGCCACTATCAAGAACAGCATGGAGATTCCTTAAAAGCCCAGAAATAGAACTGCCATACGACCCAGCAATTCCACTGCTGGGCATACACACTGAGGAAACCAGAATTGAAAGAGACACGTGTAGCCCAATATTCATCACAGTACTGTTTACAATAGCTAGGACATGGAAGCAACCTAGCTCTCCATCAGCAGAGGAATGGATAAGAAAGTTGTGGCACATATATACAATGGAATATTACTCAGCTATTAAAAAGAATACATTTGAATCAGTTCTAGTGAGGTGGATAAAACTAGAGCCTATTATATAGAGTGAAGTAAGTCAGAAAGAAAAACTAATACAATATATTAACGCATATATATGGGATTTAGAAAGATGGTAATGATGACCCTATATGGAGACAACAAAAGAGACACAGATGTAAAGAACAGACTTTTGTACTCTGTGGGAGAAGGCGAGGGTGGAAGGATTTGAGAGAATAACATTGGAACAGGTACATTACCATATGTGAAATAAATCACCAGTCCAGGTTTGATGCATGAGACAGTGTGTTCAGGGCTGGTGCAGTAGGATGACCCAGAGGGATGGGATTAGGAGGAAAGTGGGAGGGGGTTTCAGGATGGGGAACACATGTACACCCATGGCTGATTCATGTCCATGTATGGCAAGAACCACTACAATATTGTAAAGTAATTAGCCTCCATTTAAAATAAGTAAATTTTAAAAATAATAATAGAGAACATAGGCAAAACACTCTCCGACATAAATCACAGCATGGTCCTCTCTGACCCACCTTCCAGAATATTGGAAATAAAACAAAAAATAAACAAATGGGACCTAATGAAACTGAAAAGCTTTTGCACAACAAAGGAAACTATAAACAGGGTGAAAAGACAGCCTTCAGAATGGGAGAAAATAGTAGCAAACGAAGCAACAGACAAAGGATTAATCTCAAAAATATACAAGCAACTCCTGCAGCTCAATGCCAGAAAAATAAATGAACCAATCAAAAAATGGGCCAAAGAACTAAACAGACATTTCTCCAAAGAAGACAGACAGATGGCTAACAAACACATGAAAAGGTGCTTAACATCACTCATTATCAGAGAAATGCAAATCAAAACCACAATGAGGTACCATTACACGCCAGTCAGGATGGCTGCTATCCAAAAGTCTACAAGCAATAAATTCTGGAGAGGGTGTGGAGAAAAGGGAACCCTCTTACACTGTTGGTGGGAATGCAAACTAGTACAGCCACTATGGAAAACAGTGTGGAGATTCCTTAAGAAACTGGAAATAGAACTGCCATATGACCCAGCAATCCCACTCTTGGGCATATACACTGAGGAAACCAGAACTGAAAGAGACACGTGAACCCCAATGTTCATCGCAGCAGTGTTTATAATAACCAGGACATGGAAGCAACCTAGATGCCCATCAGCAGATGAATGGATAAGGAAGCTGTGGTACATATACACCATGGAATATTACTCAGCCGTCCAAAAGAATTCATTTGAACCAGTCCTAATGAGATGGATGAAACTGGAGCCCCTTATACAGAGTGAAGTAAGCCAGAAAGATAAAGAACATTACAGCATACTAACGCATATATATGGAATTTAGAAAGATGGTAACGATAACCCTATATGCAAAACAGAAAAAGAGACACAGAAATACAGAACATACTTTTGAACTCTGTGGGAGAATGTGAGGGTGGGATATTTCAAAAGAACAGCATGTATACTATCTATGGTGAAACAGATCCCCAGCCCAGGTGGGATGCATGAGACAAGTGCTCGGGCCTGGTGTACTGGGAAGACACAGAGGAATCCGGTGGAGAGGG
Organism: Cervus canadensis; assembly: GCF_019320065.1. Classification (NCBI taxonomy): domain Eukaryota; kingdom Metazoa; phylum Chordata; class Mammalia; order Artiodactyla; family Cervidae; genus Cervus; species Cervus canadensis. The sequence continues at coordinate 7,624,965 of NC_057419.1, forward strand.
AGGTGGGAGGGGGAATCGGGATGGGGAATACGTGTAAATCTATGGCTGATTCATATCAATGTATGACAAAACCCACTGAAATGTTGTGAAGTAATTAGCCTCCAACTAATAAAAAATTAAAATAAAATAAAATAAAATGATGGTAACAATAACCTTATATGCAAAACAGAAAAGGAGACAAGATGTATAGAACAGACTTTTAGAATCTGTGGGAGAAGGGGAGGGTGGAATATTGTGAGAGAACAGCATCGAGACATGTATATTATCAAGGGTGAATCAGATCACCAACCCAGGTTGGATGCATGAGACAAGTGCTCGGGGCTGGTGCACTGGGAAGACCCAGAGGGATCGGGTAGAGAGGGAGGTGGGAGGGGGGATCGGGATGGGGAACACATGTAAATCCATGGCTGATTCATGTCAATGTATGGCAAAAACCACTACAATATTGTAAAGTAATTAGCCACCAATTAATAAAAATAAATGAAAAAAAAAGAAGAAGAAGAATTTGCTACTGTCAAAGCCCATTCCACAATCTTGCAGAAAAAGAGGGCAAAGACCTTTCTGCCCTGTCAGATGGATCTTTCTGGGAGTGTCCCCCATCATTGCCAGTGTTTCATATGTTGAATTTCTCTTCTTTTTGTTCATTCTGGTAAAGTGTCCTCTTTACGACTGTAGACTTAGAAATGCTGAACTTGAAATCCAGGAGGCAGAATTTGAAGTTAAGGACTTTAGCATTTTTCTATGTATGGAAGGGTGCAAGAGTCAGGGCTCATTACAAATACTTTCTTGGTATGTACCTCAGCCATCTGAGGGCCTGTAATCCTATGTTCTCAGCGGTTCCTCTGGGTTCACCGTAGGGAGTCGTTGCAATCTGATGGCTGCTAGATGGCAAGTATTCTCCTTCCTCAGGGCTCACCAGCTCATGCTGGAGGTCGGCAGCTGCTGATTCCATTTCTCAGCTCTTCCCGTTGGTCAAGAATCTGACCAGTATTTGGGAGACATTTCCAGATTAACTTTTATCCCATGGCACTGGGAGGCTCAGCCTAGTCCAGGAGAAAATTCTTCATATGCCACTCCAGGTGTTAAGTTTTGGATGAGGCCCCATCAATAATTTAAAATTCTCTGGATTTTGTATAACTATAATCGAGGAGAGATTATCCCCTTTTGCTTCTTCCCATACATAGATTCACACTGTAGCAATTACTTCATGTTATAAATGTGATTTTCTCTAAATGTTTAGCCATAGAAGTTTTGCTGGAGGCTTGATTACACATTAGTAACTTCAAGAGACAACAGTCCTATAAATGAGACAGGATATTAGTAACAAAACTAGTAACATTGATGATGACGTAGTTCAGCAGACAGGCACAAATCACGATTTGAAAAGAACTTTAAACAATGATTAGCATAACTCATTGCAATCCAGTTTCAATAATCATTTGACCCAAGGAGCCATAGATGATTTAATGACTTGTTTGCAGTTTTACTGTCCTGGCTGTGCACATTTATCCATGGCTTTATTTTTTTAGACAATTGTATGTTACTGGCAGTATCAACCTGCAAGAGGAAAAGAGATGTTTCAATTTTGCTAACAAAAAGTATAACATACCAAGTTACTCTACAGGGCTTCCCTGGTGACTCAGAGAGTAAAGAATCCTTCTGTCAATGCTGGAGATGCTTGAGACAGGAAAACCCTGGAGAAGGGAACGGCAACCCACTCCTGTATTCTTCTCTGGGAAATCCCATGGACAGAGGAACTTGGTGGGCTACAGTCCACAGGGTCACAAGGAGTTGGACAGGACTGAGTTACTAAACATGCACTCTACCAAGTTACTATAAGTCATAGTTAGTTAAAGGAGAAGATTTTTCTTATACCTGGAGAACACAGATTTAAACTAGTAATATTTTTGGTAGGAAGCATAAAAATTATAATCATATTTACTAGTTCACTCATTCCTATGTAACTAATTCTTTATGTTAACAGCTTTATGAAGCCCTCAGGTTTCCCATTAGAATTCTTTAATAATTTCTTTACTCAGTCAGCATTATGGTCTTAAATTAGAAAACTTGTGTTATCCAAAAGACTTTTTTTTATCATATAAATTTATTTATTTTAATTGGAGGCTAATTAGTTTACAATATTGTAGTCGTTTTGCCATACATTGACATGAATCTGCTGCGGGTGCACATGTGTTCCCCATCTTGAACCCCCCTCACGTCTCCCTCCCCATCCCATCCCTCTGGGTCATCCCAGTGACTTTTCTGTAAATCGTCTGGAAGAGGAGGCATTTTTGCCATGACATCAAAATGAAACCATAAGTATCTATAATGACAAAAAACTTAAGAAGGCAAGTTTAAATCTGATTACAATGCAGTTGACAAAGCAACCCAGTTAGTGCTGTGATATACATTTTCAGATAATAAATAGAATTATGACTAATAATATTCTACCAGGACATCCCAGGTTTTTAGGAACTCTATATAATCTCTACAATATCTGTATCATTTACAATGTAACTTCATATTTATTACTAATCTGACATCTCCCATGTAGTTTAACATACAAAGTGAAGCTAATTAGCTTAACATCTTCCACAGGGAGTGTTTTAGGGACTCTTGGAAACATCCTAAAGTTAGATAGAGGTATTTTGATTTGAGAAGTTTTATCAAACGAGCTTTTAGGAAAAAAGAAAAAAAAAACTTTTAAAGCACAATAGAATGACATGTCACTGTGAAAAATAGTTATTTATTTAGGCAAAGTGACAGTAAAAGATTTCAAAGGCAAATATCGAACAGATCACTTAAAAGATAAACAGACTGAAAATCTGTTATCCAAGGCAACATAACATCTTCAGAAAACTTGAGATTTTTAAAAAGAGAGAAAAGCCAAATTCATGTTTTGCCTCAGCTGACTTTAAAGGTTCATGGACTGAATGAAAATTGTATTAAATGTAGTTATTCTTGATTGATTATGTACAAAACCCTTTTGGGGGTCCATTTTCCACTCAATGAAAATGATGAAACCATTCATCACTCAATTTATTTTAGCACAAATTTAACTTTCAAGTTGTAGAATATCTGGACAGATCCTAAAAGACATAATTCTTTCTTAAAGTTCACTGAAAACTCTTCTCATTTGCACTCATTCCTCAAAAAGTTTTTTCACATTGAGTTACTTTCCTTGCTAACAAATTTGCAACAGATATCAGTTCAGTTCAGTCCAGTCGCTCAGTCGTGTCTGACTCTTTGCGACCCCATGAATCGCAGCACGCCAAGCCTCCCTGTTCATCACTAACTCCTGGAGTTTACTCAAACTCATGTCCATCGAGTCGGTGATGCCATCCAGCCACCTCATCCTCTGTCATCCCCTTCTCCTCCTGCCCCCAATCCCTCCCAGCATCAGGGTCTTTTCCAATGAGTCAACTCTTAGCGAGAGGTGGCCAAAGCACTGGAGTTTCAGCTTCAGCATCAGTCCTTCCAATGAACACCCAGGACTTATCTCCTTTAGGATGGACTGGTAACAGATATAATAAGATGTTATTTAGCTTGTATTAAACCTACACACAATGAATGTATTATACTTAATGGTATCCATAATGAGGTGTTTAGACAAGGAATATGATTTTAACCAGAAAGGCAGTTGACAAATAAATGGCAGACTAATGTCTTAAAATAACCATCTTGTTGCGGTGTAGACGCAAGTTTCTTGAATAGAACCAGAAAAAGAAGCGGTGAGGATCTAGTCAAAAGGCAGAATAGAGAGGGAGAGGCAGTGAGGAAAGAGTGTAAAAAGGGTCTTAATTCTTGCAAAACATCTATGGGAAGTGAAGTGAAGTGAATGTAACTCAGTTGTGTCTGACTCTTTGCAACCCCATGGACTGTACAGTCCATGAAATTCTGCAGGCCAGAATACTGGAGTGGGTAGATTTCCTTTCTCCAGGGGATCTCCCCAACCCAGACATTGAACCCAGGTCTCCCACACTGCAGGCAGATTCATTACCAGCTGAGCCCCCAGGGAGGGCCATCTATGGGAAAAGCCAGTCTTTGAAGGGGTATGTTCATCTCTACTCTCTCTTCTTTTCACAGGTGAGCAGGGTCAGGTTACCTCTTTATGAACCCAGCAAAGGCATTTTAGTTTACATTCAGGCAGAGGGGCACTGTCCTTTGAGACAGGTATTATGTATGATGATGATAATAACAGCAGAGGCAAGTAAGCTGATGAAGCTACAGCCTGTAGCCACAGCTGGTTCTTCTTTGCAACAGTTGTGGGGCACAGGTTCCATCGTGCAGCCTGTGGGCTTAGTTTTCCTGTGGCACGTGGCATCCTAGAGATCAGACCCATGGCCCCTGCCTTCTTAGGGAGATTCTCAACCACTGTACCATCAGGGAAGCCCCAGGAGTATAGTTTTTGAGATCTGACCTTCTCTACACAGTGCTTCTCTTAAGGGATCATGTCCAGAGAAGGTGACAGGTGCCCTTGGTTCTAATGGAGCACATGCAGTGTTGAGCCTGGAACCTGAACTTCTAACAACCTCCCCAGGAGATGTCGTTGTTTCTGGTTCCAAATCACACTTCTCAGCAGGAAATCTTTTGAAAGACTAATTTGTGTTCAGAGTTCCCTGGGGGTACTCTTTCCCTTAACCAGCAGCTTTGGTTTGTCCAAATCTGGGAAGGGTTTCTAAGGCTGCTGGTGGAGTATTCTTCTCAAGCAGACACGCCTCTACCTCTGAGGGAGACATTTATCATGTGGGGTCATGTTTCTGGGCATTACAATGGAAGACGTGGGAGGTGACACCTTCTATTTGGTCACTGGAGATGAATCAGGGTGTCTAACAGACTACAGAACACAGGAAAACACCTCACAGAGGATTATGCAGTCATGTCCATCACGGGGAGGGTGGGAAATCCTGGATGACCTGAGTTAACCTGCTGCTCGGACAGAGAATGAAGCCTCAGTCCTTGTAGGATCCTGCAGCTTTCTACAGCACGTGGTCCTCCATCTAGTGTTACAGCCCCACGCTCCCTAACTCCTTCTCCTTGCCACTTCATCATCTCTTGCTCTTTATACAAGCAGCCTGCACGCACTAGTGAGTAACTTCCACTATGGTCCTGAATATTGATGTTACTGAATCTCCAGTGCTAGAGCTGATGAGTGAGTAACTGAGGGTGTTTCATGCAGAGTTTTGTTCTTGGATGGCAAATGTGGGCAACTGTGTGTACTGCAGGGGCATTTCTTGGTGAAAAGAAAGACCAAAGCACCTGTTAAAGTCTAGACTCCAAAACCATGTCCGTGGGTCCTTAGTCACAGGCACGGCAGTATGACTTCAGGAGAAAGGTCCCAGGACAGCATTGTTTTGTGGACAAGGTAGAAGGCTCTAGATATTTGGGGGGCACCAGCCCGGTTGTGCCGGGACCAGCCAGCAATGTGAACAAGTCCCAACTGCAACAGCACGGAAGCCTGAGAAAGAAGAACTGAAAGTAACAGAATGGGGTCGAGAGCGCTGAATGCTCTTTAGACAAGTCAGCAGCTTTATTGAGTGAAACATCTACTTTTATACCTATACAAGCAGAAAACTTCATACATATGGAATGCCACCTGGTTTTAACCACATTAATACAATTTTGTTTATCATGAGTGATTGCAGAAGCTAAGGATATTGTTATTAACATTCCAAGATAAACTAGGTGTCTATGGCTAATATTCCTTAAGATAAGTAAAAACAGGTCTGTTTATAAAAAGGATAAAAGGCTACCTATTAATTAACCCTAGGGTCAGGAAAGACATGCTTGAATAAATTCCAAGAAAACAGAGAGCTAGGTAAGAGGTCACTATGTTTTTCTCGAGGAAGAACAAAGGACGCCTGATAAATATTTTACTTCTAAACCGTGGGGTGGTGGGACAGGGAATAGCTTCTCTCAAGACCTTTCCCAGGGCCTATTTGGGCCTTGTCCAGGCCGGCTCCCCACACAGGTGTGTCTAGGAGCCACCCAGCACCCGGGTTCTGTGACTGTTTGTCCTGAGAACTGTGACATCAGGGAAACACAGCCATCAAGGTTCAGTTAGACAAACAGGAATGTACAAAGATGGAAGGAAGACATGCACACTGTTCTCTAGGGAGTCTCCACCAAGAAGCAGGTGACCGAGAGTAGGGATTCCTCTGAAATAGTTGTCCAGGTTGCACATTTCAGCATAGCTTCCAAGGGTGTCCCATTAGTGTGAGTCAGGAAAGATTTATCATTTTCCCACTCAAGGTTAGGGAAACGCTCGGAGGTGCACACAGCCAAAGCAAACAACAGATAAACAGCAATGGTTAAGAAATATCAGCGCTTCATCAATCAGAAGAATTGGTGCTATCAGAATAGAAATTTACCCTCAATTATAGCCCGTGGCATCTGACACTTCCTCTCTGTGAAGCTCTCTGAGGGGCCAACACAAGTTCCTTTCCCGGTAATGCCCTGTAATGAATAAGGGGCTTTTTAGGGACATTTTCTTGATCAGACATGCCACTCTCAGTACAGTAAAAGGATCCTGTCTCCAGTCCCATGATAGTTTAGGCCTTTCTCTTCCTCTCACTTGGACACATGAGGGCATCACTCTCGAATCCTCATCAGAATGGTCTCTGATGAACACCTGTCCTAAAAAAGACAGTTTCCTGGATAATTAACGTGGACATTTGTGTGTTTTAAATTAGGTGACTTCTGCACAGACACACGTGTGCAGGGCAAGCATTAAATCAGTTTATTTAAACCCTCAGAAATCAAACACCACCAGACAGGACGCGATTTGGTGACCAGGAGAGATGAGACGGGAGAGGGAGTGTGAGTGTGAAGAGAGAAGGATCACGTTAATCAGGAACCAAGAAGGTCATCTTCATGTTATTGATGTTGACTCCATGTAGATGAGAACGTGTGTCTCAGGGACTGCTCCCGTAGGTGAAAGAAATGGGCCCAAAGGTTTAGTCGAGTCGACTGTGCAACAGTTGACAGGGATGAGCCTCAGGCAGTAGGCTGTCCAGGGAACAGGAGCTGGTAGGAGATCCAGTGTTAGAATCCTGGTGGGCCTCAACACTCCACATCTCAGTGATGTAGGTGGGAGTCCTTGTGGAATTTTCCGCAGAATGTACATGCAGGGAAACTTTCCCATTGGGGATTGACACTAGGAGTAATATTTTCAGAATGCATGTTCATTGGAATGGTTCATCTAAAGATGGTTTAAAATCTCTGTTTCAAAGTTTGCATTTTCTGAATTAGTCTCTTCTCCTAATTCCAAAAGTTTGGTCTGTTGGGTCTTCAAGAGTTAATTGTTTAATTTTAATTTTATTTTGAAGTAGAATTGATTAACAATGTTGTATTGGTTTCAAGGGTACACCAAAGTGACTGATTTATACATGCAGATATGAATATCTGGGTTTTTTTTTTTTTTTTAGGTGCTTTTCCCATTTAGATTTTTACAGTGTTGCATACAGCATCCTGCATTCCACAGGAATATCTTTTTGTCTATCCATCCTGTATATAATATTTTGCATCTGCTAATCTCAAACTCCTAAACATTCTCTTAGCCAACTTCCTCCCCCTTTACAACCACAGGTTTGTTCTCTATGTTTGTGAGTCTGTTTCTAATTTTGAAAATGATCTCCTCCAAGTCTTATTTTAGATTCCATATGTAAGTGATATGTACTGTTTTTGTCTTTCTCTTTGTGACTTACGTCACTTAGTATGACAACCTGTAGGTCCATGCATGTTGCTGCAAATGTCATGATTTCATTCATTTTTATGGCCGAGTAATAATCCATTGACTGTTTTCAGCATGTCTTTTTTTTTTTTTTTATCATATTCACCTGCAAGCTGGTGTTTTTCTTTGCCTCTTTTCTTTCATTTTTTCTTAACAGATATTTAAAGCCACACCTTAGCCTAGATCAGTGTCATCTTCTGAGGCTGTCTTACTTAAGAAAGTTTAAAGGTCCCACTAAAAGAAATCACCTTGTGAAGGGGAATACAATTAAAATGCTTATTTCAGCCAGTGCAGTTGGAATGGCTTTACTGGTTCTGTCAGAATCATGTGAGATTAAAAGTTAATCTTGCAGAACAGATGAACTGCCTTTAATCCTGGTTATCCTAGAGAAGGGAAATGTATGGACAACCACAAGGTCAAGACTGACAAAAACACTAAGTAGTTTCCACCAACTTGAGGTGATTCCTACTTCTCTCTGATGAGTCTGGTCTGCAAGATTCCTGAAGGTTGACATGCTTTCACAAAATACACTCACCGTTAATCAACCTGCCAGTTTGCAATGTAATATGGCTCCAGAGAAGAGAAATTGCCTCATGTGACAATGTTGTCTAGTGATAGGATGCTAAGTTATTGGGCCAAAAAATTGCCTGCAAAATCTGGCATGTATGAAATATGCAGTAGTGGTAAAGAAGCAACCTGTCCACACAGCAGATGTAAGAGATGTTAGTTTGATCCTGGGCTGGGAAGATCTCTTGGAGAAGGAAATGGCAACCCATTCTAATATTCTTGCCTGGAGAATCCCATGGACAGAGGCGCCTGGCGGGCCAAAGTACAACCAGTAGCCAAGAGGCTGACAGGACTGAAGAGACTTACTAGGCGTTAGGCATGAAATAACAGTATGTCCTTTTTTTATTTATTTGGTGGGGCAGTATCAATAACACACAATGTTTACTTACAAATTGTCCGTGTCCAAGTCACATTAGTTCACTCTGCTAGACAGTCATCTGTGGAAAAGCAAAATGGTAAATAAAACAGCCACCAATTACTACCAAACCACAGTATTTCTAGGGTTTCTATCTTTCTATTTCTTTTTTTAAGTAATGTATTTTATAAGAGATTACTTTCATTCCAATCTCAAAGAAAGGCAAAGCCAAAGAATGATCAAACTACTGCACAATTGCACTCATCTCACAGGCTAGTAAAGTCATGCTCAAAATTCTCCAAGCCAGGCTTCAGCAATACGTGAACCGTGAACTTCCAGATGTTCAAGCTGGTTTTAGAAAAGGCAGAGGAACCAGAGATCAAGCCGCCAACATCCGCTGGATCATCAAAAAAGTAGAGAGAGTTCCAAAGAAAAACATCTATTTCTGCCTTGTTGACTAGGTCAAAGCCTTTGACTGTGTTCAGTTCAGTTCAGCCACTCAGTCGTGGCTGACTCTTTGTGACCCCATGAATCGCAGCACGCCAGGCCTCCCTGTCCATCACCAACTCCCAGAGTCCATCCAAACCCATGCCCAATGAGTTGGTGATGCCATCCAACCATCTCATCCTCTGTCATCCCCTTCTCCTCCTGCCCTCAATCTTTCCCAGCATCAGGGTCTTTTCAAACGAGTCAGCTGTTTGCATCAAGTAGCCAAACTATTGGAATTTCAGCTTCAACATCAGTCCTTCCAATGAACACTCAGGACTCATCTCCTTTAGGATGGACTGGTTGAATCTCCTTGCAGTCCAAGGGACTCTTAAGAGTCTTCTCCAACACCACAGTTCAAAAACATCTATTCCTCAGTGCTCAGCTTTCATTATAGTCCAACTCTCACATCCATATAAGACCACTGGAAAAGCAATAGCCTTGACTGGACGGACCTTTGTTGACAGAGTGATGTCTCTGCTTTTTAATATGCTGTCTAGGTTGATAATAACTTACCTTCCAAGTAAGAAGCGTCTTTTAATTCCATGGCTGCCGTCACCATCTGCAGTGATTTTGGAGCCCCCAAAATAAAGTCAGACACAGTTTCCACTGTTGCCTGATCTATTTCCATGAAGTGATGGGACCAGAGGCCATGATCTTAGTTTGCTGAATGTTGAGTTTTAAGCCAAATTTTTCACACTCCTCTTTCACTTTCATGAAGAGGTCCTTTAGTGCTTCTTCACTGTCTGCCATAAGGGTGGTGTCATCTGCATATCTGAGGTTGCTGATGTTTCTCCCAGCAATCTTGCTTCCAGCTTGTGCTTCGTTCAGCCCAGGGTTTCTCATGATGTACTCTGCATATAAGTTAAATAAGAAAAGTGACAATATACTGCCTTGACTGCATATTGACTTGACTCCTTTTCCTATTTGGAACCAGTCTGTTGTTCCATGTCCAGTTCTAACTGTTGCTTCCTGACCTGCATACAGGTTTCTCAAGAGGCAGGTCAGGTGGTCTGGTATTCCCATCTCTTGAAAAATTTTCCACAGTTTATTGTGATCCACCCAGTTGAAAGCTTTGGCATAGTCAATAAAGAAGAAATAGATGTTTCTCTGGAACTCTCTTGTTTTTTGGATGATCCAGCAGATGTTGGCAATTTGATCTCTGATTCCTCTGCCTTTTCTAAAACCAGCTCGAACATCTGGAAGTTCACGGTTCATGTGTTGCTGAACCCTGGTTAGGAGAATTTTGAGCATTACTTTACTGGCATGTGAGATGAGTGCAATTGTGCGGTAGTTTGGGCACTCTCTGGCATTGCCTTTCTTTGGGCTTAGAATGAAAATTGGCCTTTTCCAGTCCCATGGCCACTGCTGAGTTTTCCAAATTTGCTGACATATTGAGTGCAGCACTTTCACAGCATCACCTTTCAGGGTTTGAAATAGCTCAACTGGAATTCCATCACCTCCACTAGCTTTGTTTGTTGTGATGCTTTCTAAGGCACACTTGACTTCACATTCCAGGATGTCTGGCTCCAGGTGAGTGATCACACCATCGTGATTATCTGGGCCATGAAGATCTTTTTTGTACAGTTCTTCTGTGTATTCTTATCACCTCTTCTTAACATCTTTTGTTTCTGTTAGGTCCCAATCGTTTCTGTCATTTGCACTGATCTTTGCACTAAATGTTCCCTTGGTATCTCTAATTTTCTTGAAGAGATTTCTAGTCTTTCCCATTCTATTGCTGTCCTCTATTTCTTTGCATCGATCCCTGAGGAAGGCTTTCTTATCTTTCCTTGGTATTCTTTGGAACTCTGCATTCAAATGGGTATATCTTTCCTTTTCTCCTTTGCTTTTCACTTCCCTACTTTTACAGCTATTTGTAAGGCCTCCTCAGACAGCCATTTTGGTATTTTTGCATTTCTTTTTCTTGGAGATGGTCTTGATTCCTGTCTCCTGTAAAATGGCATGAACTTCCATCCAAGGTTCTTCAGGCGCTCTGTCAATCAGTCCCTTAAATCTTGTTCTCACTTCCACTGTATAGTCATAAGTGATTTGATTTAGGTCATACCTGAATTGTCTAGTGGTTTTCCCCTCTTTCTTCAATTTCAGTCTGAATTTACCAATAAGGAGTTCATGATCTGAGCCACAGTCAGCTCCCAGTCTTGTTTTTGCTGACTGTATAGAGCTGCTCCATCTTTGGCTGCAAGAATATAATCAATCTGATTTCAATGTTGACCATCTGGTGATGTCCATGTGTAGAGTTGTCTCTTGCCTTGTTGGAAGAGGGTGTTTGCTATGACCAGTGCGTTCTCTTGGCAGAACTCTATTAGTTTTTGCCATGTTTCATTCTGTACTCCATGGCCAAATTTGCCTGTTATGCCAGGAGTTTCTTGACTTCCTACTTTTGCATTCCAGTCCCCTCTGATGAAAAGGACATCTTTTTTGGGTCTTAGTTCTAGAAGGTCTTGTAGGTTTTCATAGAACCATTCGACTTCAGTTTCTTCAATGTTACTGGTCAGGGCATAGACTTGGATTACTGTGATATTGAATGGTGTGCCTTGGAAATGAACTCTGGATCACAATAAACTGTGGAAAGTTCTGAAACAGATGGGAATACCAGACCACCTGACCTGGCTCCTCAGACACCTGTATACAGGTCAGAAAGCAACAGTTAGAACTGGACATGGAACAACAGACTGGTTCCAGATAGGAAAAGGAGTACCTCAAGGCTGTATATTTTCACCCTGTTTATTTAACTTCTATGCAGAGCAGATCATGAGAAACGCTGGGCTGGAAGAAGCACAAGCTAGAATTAAGATTGCTGGGCAAAATGTCAATAACCGCAGATATGCAGATGACACCACCCTTATGGCAGACAGTGAAGAAGAGCTAAAGGGCCTCTTGATGAAAGTGAAAGAAGAGAGTTGAAAAGTTGGCTTAAAGCTCAACATTCAGCAAACTAAGGTCATGGCATCTGGTCCCATCACTTCATGGCAAATAGATGGGGAAACAGTGGAAACAGTGGCTGACTTTATTTTTCTGGGCTCCAAAATCACTGCAGATGGTGACAGCAGCCATGAAATTAAAAGACTTTTTTTCCTTGGAAGGAAAGTTATGACCAACCTAGACAGCATATTAAAAAGCAGAGACATTACTTTGTCAACAAAGGTCCATCTAGTCAAGGCTATTGTTTTTCCAGTGTTCATGTATGGATGTGAGAGTTGGACAATAAAGAAAGCTGAGCACCAAAGAATTGATGCTTTTGAGCTGTGGTGTTGAAGAAAACTCTTGAGAGTCCCTTGGACTGCAAGGAGATCCAACCAGTCCATTCTAAAGGAGATGAGTCCTGAGTATTCATTGGAAGGACTGATGTTGAAGCTGAAACTCCAATGCTTTGGGCACCTGATGCGAAGAGCTGACTCATTTGAAATGACACTGATGCTGGGAAAGGTTGAGGGATGGAGGAGAAGGGGGCGACAGAGGATGAGATGGTTGAATGGCATCACCGACTTGATGAACATAGGTTTGGATGTACTCCGGGAGTTGACGATGGACAGGGAGGTCTGGCGTGCTACGGTTCATGAGGTCGCAAAGAGTCGGACGCAACTGAGTGACTGAACTTAACTGAACTGCCTGATGGGGCCGGATACAGAATCTTAGTTTTCCGAAACAAAGAAACACGTTTTACATCCCTTGACAGTTTCATTTCTAGTTTTTCTTAATCCTTTTTCTTTAAAGACACATGAAGTAAGTTGGAAAGTGTTTTCAATTCCCAAGTTGGATGTTTGATGTCAGGTTTTAAGAAGTTTTCTTTGGGCATTAGAGGGTAACATACGTTTCTCATCTGTTTGAAGCCATCCTGAGGGGAGTAAAATATCTCCGTCAGACAGGGAACCTCACCATTCCTCAGGGTAATAATGGGGTTTTATATCAGTGTGAATCTTGTCCCACAGGAGGTGGTGGTTTAGTCACTCAGTCGTGTCCAACTCAAGTCCCCAACGACTGTAGCCTGCCAGGCTCCTCTGTTCATGGGATTCTCCAGGCAAGAATCCTGGACTGGGTTACCATTTCCTTCTCAGGGGATCTTCCCATCCCAGGGATTGAACCCAGGTCTCCTACACTGCAGGTAGTGTCCTGAATTAGAGGCAGCTTCTTTACCAACTGAGTCAGGTGGGAAGCCCCACAGAAAGGGGGCATGAATATTAACAGACAGGGTGGCTGTCTCTCTTGTTTGCCGGTGGGCTCTTCTTTTTCCCTCTGTTATGTCAGAATCATCCATTTGATGGCCCCAGCAGGGTATTACTGCCACTTCTTTGGGTAGTTGAATTGCATCCAAGAGGGGTGTAGTCTTAATTTCATCTAAAAGGACAGGGGAGATCCTGTCCCCTGTCTCCTGTCCCATGGTTGTTTGGTCTTTTTTCTCCCTCTCTCCTGGACACCTGAGGGCATCTCTATCGAATCCTCATCAGAATTGCATCTGATGAACACCTGTCCTATTTAAGGCACCGTTTCCTGGGCTTTCCCTGGTAGATGGTAAAGAATCCACCTGAAATCATGAAGACCTGGGATCAGTCCCTGGGTTGGGAACATTCCCTGGAGAAGGGAAAGGCTACCAATTCCAGTATTCTGGTCTGGAGAATTCCATGGACTACATAGTCCATGGGGTCGTAAAGAGTCGGACATGACCGAGCGACTCTCACATTTCCTGGATATTTAAAGTGGAAAATTGTGTGTTTGAAATCAAGTGGCTTTTGCATAGCCACACATTTGCAGGGCAGATATTAAATCAATTTATTTAAGCCTTCAGAAACCAAATACCAGCAGACAGCACATGACCAGTGATCAGGAGAAATGACATGGGAAAGAGAGTGTGTGTGTGAAGAGAGAAGGATCCTGTTAATCAGGAAGCAGGAAAGTCATCTTTGTGTTGTTGATCTTGGTTCCATGCAGAAGAGGATGTGACTGGTCTCAGTGACTCTGAAGGTGAATAAAACAGGGTCAAAAGTTTAGTAGAGGTGAGTGTGTGATGGCTGAGAGGGTTGAGCCTCAGGCAGCAGGCTGTCCAGGGTACAGGAGCTGGTAGGGGATCCCGTGGACAGAATCCTGGTGGACGTTGATACTCCACATCTCTGAGATGGCAGGGTCCCTGTGGAAGTTTCCCCAGAATGTACCTATGGTGGGAGATTTTCCACTTGGGATTGATTTGAGGTGCAATGATTTCTGAATGCATGCTCATGGTGATGTTAATCTAAACGTGGTTTACTGTCAATGTGATTGAGATACATTCTTCTCCTAATTCCACAAAGTTTATCTTTTGGGTCTTCAAGAACTAATTTTTTTTTTTTAATTTCATTTAGGAATATAGGTGATTATCAAAGTTGTATTAATTTCAGGGGTACTGGAACCTGATTCATGTATACATACATATATTAATATTGATTCTTTTCCAGATTCTTTTCCAATTTAGGATTTTACAGAATATTGCATTTAGTCCCCTGTGCTATGCAGTTGGACCTTCTTGTCTATCTGTCCTGTTTACAATAGTTTGCTTTTGCTGACCCAAACTCCCAATCTATATCTTTCCCAAATCCTTTCCCCTTTGAAACAATGTCTGTTCTCGATGTCTGTGAGTCTGATTCTGTTTTGTAAATAACTACCCCATCTCTTATTTTTGATTTCATATATAAGTGATATGGATTGTAGTTGTCTTTTTCTTTCTGAGTTACTTCACTCAGTATGATAATCTGTAGGTCTAACCACGTTGCTGGAAATGACATGATTTCATTCTTTTTTTATGACTGAGTAATATTCCATTAGATATTTGCAGCATGTTTTTTTTTTTTTTTAATTAATCATATTCCTCTGCAAGCTGGTGTGTTTTTTTGCCTTTTTTCTCTCAGTAACTTTTTCTTAACAGGAAATTAAATCCACACTTTAGCCAAGATCAGTGTTGTTTTCTGAGGCTGTCCTAGTTTTAAAACCTTAAAGATCCCAGTAACAGAAATTACCTTCTAAGGAGGAATATGATTCAAATGCATATTTCAGACAGTGTGGCTGGAAGGCATTTAAATTCTGTCAGAATCATGTGAGATGAAACACTGGTCTTGAGAAGCTGTGCACACTCTTTAATCCTGGTGTTTCTGGAGGACAGGTGTGTGTGGACAACTGTCAGGTCAGGACTGATGGAAACACTAAGTTGTTTCCACCAGCGTGTGGGGATTCCTGCTTCTCTCTGATGACTGTTCTGCAAGATTCCTGCAGGATAAGGCTCTCTCACCAAAGCTGCTCAGCAATAATCAAGCAAACAATTTGTAATTTCATACGTCTCAAGATAAGAGAAATTACTGAACGTAATAGACAAGGCTCTCTAGTGCTAGAATGCAAGTTATCGGGACAAATAATTGTTACGTGCAATGTTTGGCATGTATGAAATAGGTGCTAGTGGTAAACAACCCGCCTGCTGATACAGGCAATGTAGAAAGGCTTGTATGGTACCCAGGCTGAGAAGATCCCCTGGGGAAGGAAATGGCAACCAACTTTAGTATTCTTACCTGGAGAATCCCATGGACAGAGGAGCCTGGTGGGCTACAGCCCATGGTGGTAGTACTGAGTCTGACACCCCTAAAGCTACTTAATGGGCATTGGGCCTAAAATAGCAATGTATCCTCATTGATTTATCTGGTGGAGCACCATTAATAACAAACTATGTATACTTACAAAACTGTTGACCTCAATTTTATTCACTCCTCTGGACAGTCATCTGTGGAAAAACAAAATGGGAGAAATCAAAGAGCCTCTGATTATGACCATTCTCCAGTATTTTTAAGATTTCTTTTCTTTTTTAAGCAATGTATATTATAAGAGGAGCTTCCCTGATAGCTCAGTCAATAAAGAATCTGCCTGCAGTACAGGAGACCCAGGTTCCATCCCTGGGTCTGAATGTTTGCCTGGAGAAGGAAATGGCAACCCACTCCAGGACTCTATGCTGGAAAATCCTATGGACAGAGGAGTCTGTCAGGCTACAGTCCATGGACTTACAAGAGTCAGATATGACTTAGAGACTAAACCACCATCAACCACCACTCTACATGAGATTACTTATGGAAAAAGAAATTTTAAATAAGATGATTTGTTTCCTGATATTTACATACCAGGTGAAAGATATAGTCAGAAAAAAAGTGTAATTTCATTACCATTATCAGTGAAATTCACAATATTTTCTTCTGGAATCCCTCTGTCAGTCGCCTCCTTTTTGAACTTCTGATACCTTCTGTCTGAAATCTTGTCACGTTTGCCTGAAAATCACTATGCAAAAAGGAGAACGCACAGAAATTTCTGAATATACAGAACAAGGAATTGAATGTGCCAATCTGATCTCCACCTGTATAATTTAAGAGAGACTCAAACAGTTTCCATGTCCCATGTTGCAGATATCTGCTGTCCTAAGATTTAGTTTCCCTCTAACTCTGTAACTAAACTCTGCCAGCATCAGCAGCAGGACCCCCAAAGACTTGCAGGAGCTCCATGAATTTGAGACTCAACCCATGTCAGTAGGCAACTGACTTGCTTCTTTTTTAACTTCCCAGGACCTGTACCTGGATTCCTGTCTTGTACTGGACTGAAATTAGCAGCAAACTGGGTTTTCCCATTGTGGAGACACATTAACCCCATCACACACCACTTGGGGGACAGTTTACTCTTTAGCCAACCTTTCTACACAATACCTTTTCTGAAACTGACATCTATTATCTCAATGGTACACGCACTGCAGTGCTTCTTGTGGTCAATTGGGGTCATGTCACTGTTCACAAGAAGAGTGCATTGTGATAATTGAACAGGATGAAGATACTTTATAAGTTTCTGTTCCAGGGGTTATAATGCATGAGAAAACTGATATAAAGTGATGTCATTCAGGCCAGCCTCATTATAGCCATGGCTTGAGCTTAGTTGACGTATTTTTTTAAATACTCTATAAAAACAATTTTTTAAAAAATCAACGTGTAGAGATTATTTTCAAATATTTGAAAATTACTTTTGGCCCCAATTCTTATTAGGTTACCTTCCATGATACTTAGGTCAGTGAACACGAATACAAAGACCTTGCACAGTGAATAGTGAATATTGCCAACACCTCGTGATTTTCTGAATGAAAGTTCTGACATGGACATGTGGTGTGACAGTAGCAATGGGAAATTTAGAATGCCATACATACCGATTATCCCAACCAAGTCTGTCTCTTTTCCATCTTCAGCCACATTGTGAACATATCCTACTATATGGGTAAGTGACAGTTGAAGAATTCTAACTTTGTTTTGACCCGCATCTGTGAGAGAGAGAAGAGATACGTATGTACAACCCCGCATTCTTTTGTTGTCAGTTAGATGTATTGTGACAGACTGGGGGCATTACGAACGGCATGTGTGGTATTGATGGATGCCTCGCTCCACAGGTGCCCTGAATGATACCGTGGATACAACAGCAAGAAGAGGAGGCAAGGCCTTCCTCATTCTCACGTTTCCGACAGATAACCAGTCACTCCTTGCTGTCTTACTAAGATGCTTTCTAGAACCTGAGTCCGAGTGAAACCAATAGATGCATATTTTTAAAATTTATCTAATTTCAGTTAATTGTTTGCTACTCTGAATGTTCCTTGCTGTCTGCAGGCTTTCCCTACTTGTCTGGACCCGGGGACCACTCTCCAGTTGGGGTACACTGGCTTCTCGTTGCAGTGGCTTCTCTCTGGTCGAGCAGAGACTCTAGGAGGTGTGGGCTGTGTCGTTGCTGCTCGCTGGCTCTAGCGCATCTGCTCAGTAGCTGTGGCACATGGGCTTTGTGCCCCATGGCATGCAGAATCGTCCTGGGCCAGGGATCCAACCCATGGGTCCTGCATTGGCAGGCCGATTCTTATCCACAGGATCACCGGGGAAGTTCCCAACAGCGTTTTCAACAGCATGAGGGTATTATCAAACAGAAGTTCTAACATCCTTTGTATTTCTGTTATCCCAGCCATGGCATTGATTTCTCTGGACCAAAATCAGCCTACCATTCATAAGCTTGTGTTCCTGAGTGCCTAAGCCTCTTCCTGGCAACCTTCAGAATACTTTACATTAATTACTCTGTCTCCTCTGCCCGCTCAGTCTGGGGTATGACAGAGCCCACTGCCGTGTCTGTTGTTCTGAAGACAGTTCACCTGCTGAGACATGCAGGCCGTGAACTCCATCCCCACCTGGAGCCCTGCCCCTCCTCTCTGCCTGCCCGACCACTCTGCCCCCCGTGTTGGGACAAGAAGCAGCTCTGACCTACTGCATGTCACCTCTAAACTGTCTACTTCCATTCTGCCTCTCCTGGCCTCCGTCACACCTTCCTGCAATCACTCAGCGAGATGGGATGTACAACTGCCCAACTGTGTTCCTGAGACATGAAAACACCTTTCTTCAGTGTCTAAAATACTGAAAATCATCAGTCTGCTTGAGGAGAAAAAAGAAAATAGCAGCTGAAATAGCTTCACCATCTCATAACCCCGAAAATATATGCAACACATCCAAACCGACCATGAGTCCGTGAACCTTGGATCGAATTGGAATAACTTAAGATTGATGATGCATGTCCTCAGATTATCAGTGACCGCCTGTTTTTGACCATGACTTCACCAAGGTGGGCATGGCAGAATCACTGAATTGTCTGTGAAGGCCATGGTAAACAGAGTAAATCTGTCTTCTGGGTTTCAGGTCACCGACAAGGTCACTGTCTGTGCTGTGCTTGATGAGAGACACCACACCTCACCAAACACTCCTGGGGGTTAGCTCCTGAAAGAGACCTGTGCGAGACGGCAAACTCTTCTGTTTCTCTCCCTTGTTATTTCCTCTTTAAAAATCCAGCTAAAAGGTATTACAACAACAAAGGAAACAATAACAGTGGAAGCATTCATGACTCAGTCAAAGGAAAAAATAATATGGGAATAATGATGAATGGAAAGATTGAAGGCAGGAAGAGAAGGGGATGACAGAGGGTGAGATGGTTGGATGGCATCACTGACTCGATGGACACAAGTTTGAGCAAGCTCTGGGAATTGGTGGTGGACAGGGAAGCCTGGCGTGCTGCAGTCCATGGGGTTGCAAAGAGTCAGACACAGCTGAGCAAATGAACTGAACTGAAGAATATGAGAGCATAATTTAAAAATCAGATTTAGATTTAGATATCTTAAGACTGGTTTTAAAAAGTGATTGACCCCAATGTACAAACTCAAGACAGAATCTTGAGACGTCATTTCACAAAGCTCTTGTAAATTTCCTGTGAGAAACATCTCAGTCTCAGTTCAGTCACTCAGTCGTTTCCGACTTTTTGCAACCCCACGGACTGCAGCACGCCAGGCCTCCCTGTCCATCACAAGCTCCTGGAGTTTACCCAAACTCATGTCCATCGAGTCAGGGATGCCATCCAACCATCTCATCCTCTTTCTTCCCCTTCTCCTCCTGCCTTCAATCTTTCCCAGCGTCAGGGTCTTTTCAAATGAGTCAGCTCTCCACATCAGGTGGCCAAAGTATTGGAGTTTCACCTTCAACATCAGTCCTTCCAATGAACATTCAGGACATTCACGGTGAGAATCGTACAAAATACAAATTCAACACCTGTGCTTAGTCTCATTTTCCCGTTGTTCAGTAGCTGGGTCACGTCCGGCTCTTTGTGACCTGACAACTATAGGAATCCAGGCTCTTCTGCTCTCCACTATCTCCCAGTTTGCTCAAACTCATGCCCATCGTGTAGGTGATGCCATCTAATCCTCTGCCACTCCATTCTCCATTTGCCTTCTTTCTTCCCCAGCATTGAGTTCTTTTCCAACAAGTTGGCTCTTATCAGGGGGCCAAGGGATTGGAGCTTCAGGTTCACCATCAGTCCTTTCAGTTAATACTCAAGGTTGGTTTCCTTTAAGATTGACTGGTTTGATCTTCTTGCAGTTCAAGGGACTTCAAGAGTCTTCTTGAGCACCACAGTTCAAAAGAATCAATTCCCTTGTGCTCAGCCTTCTTTATGATCTGATCATCATATGATCTTTTTGCTCTCACATGCATACATGACTACTGGAAAAATCATAGGTTTGACGCTATGGTTTGTTGTCAACAAAGCAACATCTCTGCCTTGAACGGCAGTATCTAAATTTGTCTTAACTTTACTTCCATGGAATAAGCATGTCTTAAATTCATGGTTGCAGTCACCATCTGCAGTGATTTTGGAGCCCATGAATATAAAATCTGTCACTGTTTCCACACTTTCCCCTTTCTATTTGCCATGAAATAATGGAACCAGATGCCATGGTCTTCATTTTTTGAATTCTGTGTTTCAAACGTGCTTTTTCATTCTCCTCTCTCACCCTCATTCAGAGGCTCTTTAGTTCCTCTTCACTTTCTGCCAATAGAGTGTTATCATTTGCTTATCGGTGGCTCTTGATATTTCTCCTGGCCATCTTGATTCTAGCTTGTGATTCATCTAGCCTGGCATTTCACATGATGCACTCTGCACATAAGTCATGTAAGCAGGGTGACAATATTCAGACCTGAGTTATTGCTTTCTCAAATTGGAACCAATGCATGTTTTCCTGTGCAGTTCTAACTGTTGCTTTGTTGCTTCTTGATTCGCATACAGGTTTCTTAGGAAACAGGTAAGGTGTTCCGGTATTCCCATGTCTTTAAGAATTGTCCACAGTTTGTGGCAAGCCTTTCGTCAAAGTCTTTAGCATAATCAGTGAAGCAGAAGTTAGTGTTTTTCTGGAACTCCCTTACTTTCTCCATGATCCAGCAGATGTTGGCAATTTCATCTCTGGTTCCTCTGCCTCTTCAAAACCCAGCTTGCACATCTGGAAATTCTAGGTTCACGAGCGACTGAAGCCCAGCGTGAAGGATTTGGAGCACAAACTGACTAGCATGCGAAATTAGCATGACCGTGTGGTAGTTACCATTGTTTGACATTGCCCTTCTCTGGGATGGGAACAGAAACTGCCTTTTGCAGACCTGTGGCCACTGCTCAGCTTTGCAAATTTGCTGGCATATTATGTGCAGCATTTTAACAGCAATATCTTTTAGGATTTTCAATAGTTCAGGTTGAATGTCATCAGCTCCACTAACTTTTTTCCTAGTAATATTTCCTAAGGCCTATTTGACTTCACACTCTAGGATGTCTGGCTCTAGTCTTGTTGAGTAAAGCTCAGTTTTGTGGAGACGGTCCAGCCCTTGACTTCTAACTGTTAGGAGGAGTAGAATGCAGATGTATGGGGGTAATTGAAGGAAGTCAAGACCAAGATTGCCACCCAAACACGCTCCTCCCAGTGAAACACTCTTACATTCAACATCAAATACTTACATTCAACATCATAAAGCAAACCTTCTTGCCTTACCCCTGTGACACGTTTTTTTACGCATTCTCCGTCTGACCTTAAAGACAAAATATATTCAAGTTGTTTTATTAAAATAGGAAGATTTGGTATATAATTAGAATTTCTTTTTGTATCAGAGCCCAGACGGTGCTTGTATCACCTTAGTACCTGTGAACAATGGGAACAAAGGGAAGAAATATATTGTCTTAGATCCAGCAAATATCAGGTGACAAGGATGGTTTGTCTACACATTAGATCTGACTAGTTGTTCCAAAGATAAACTTCAAATACACTATAGGTTTGTTTAAAGCCAATACACATGGAGACGTCTAGAATTTTAGGAAAACCTAATAAGAATGAGCCGTTCCTTTATATAGTTTCTGAAAACTGAGAGGAATAGCCATGATGACAGACGTTGGCTGTTCTCACAACCTTGGGAGTGAGTTATTAGAGAATATGAGACCCAAATATCACCAAGAGTTAGAAGAAAATTTTTAATTTTCTCAGAACGCACACTCTTCGTCCATCACAATCCCATAAAAGGATTAAACATTAAAGACATCTATGTGCTATATACACATCGACACATACAGACACACAAACAAAAACACAAGTACATATGGTATGCTTGTATGATATAAGGAAATTATGCATATATAATATATGTTAAGTATATATTGTCACCTATGTAACAGAAAGGTTTGGGTGACTTCCTATATTGTCCTCTGTGCATTGATGTGAAAAAAGAAAAAGGTATATTTGGCACATAGAATGCACAGGAAACAAATATTAAAATGGGCATAACTCAACAAGAATTGGGTTAATTTTTGAATGGACTCCTTGCAAAGAAATGTCCACAGTGAATTGATTTTACTGTTATCAGTCTTTAGGGAAATATACTGAACTTACTGAAGAGAATCATAAGGTGGGAACCAAACAATTTTCCAAAAGCTGCAAATTTACAAAATTTTATCTATGCAATCCAAGCCCTTTCATGTGGCTGAAAAACACAGCTCCCTGTATATGTGGACACAAAGTTAAATTTTAAAACCATTGTGCTGAGTGAGAGAAACCAGAGAAAATGATGCAGAGTACATAACTTTGTCATCTAAAGATCCAGAAAAGGTGAGAATAAGCTGGTCAGTTGTTAGCTGTTGCCCAAGGGGTAGACATTGAATAATGAGTGATGAAAGGGAGCTGTGATGGAGAAATTTTATATATATATATATATATATATATATATATATATATATATTCAAATTTATATATAATATATATATTTATAAATATATATATATAATCCTAATCTTTATCTTTGACTGTGCTGAGTCTTTGTTGCTATTTGGCTTTTCTCTAGTTGTGATGAGTGAGGGCTACTCTGGAGTCTCAGGCTTCTCACTCTGGGTAGCTTCTTTTGTGGAGCATGGGGTCTGGAACACGGGCCCTAGAGCACAGGCTCAGTAGTTGTCTCACACATGCCTTGTTTCTCTGCAGCATGTGGGGTCTTCCTGGACCAGAGATGCAACTTGTGTCTCCTGCACTGGCAAGCGGATTCTTTACCCCTGAGCCACCATGGAAGCCCAGAATTCTATATCTCAACTGGGGAGCTCATGGGACAGTTGTGGATATATCAAAGCTCATGGAATTAAGACCTCGACAAAGGTGCAGATTATACACAAATACACTTCAGTAAAGCTGATTTCAGAAATGGTGGCTGTGTGACAAGTTAAATACAGGGCACCAAAATTGTCAAGACAGCAGAGGATGATAATAGGTGTTCTTAAAATATTAGTGACAACACACACGTGTATAAATATGTGTGTGTGATATATATCTGTGTGTTTGTGTGAGTCTGTTTCTGTATGTGTGGTTATAATTTGACTGTAAGTATACTATCTCGGCTCAGTGGTAAAGAATCTGCCTGCAATGCAGGAGACCAGGGTCCCCTCCCGGGGTCAGGAAGATCCCCTTGGAGAAGGGAATAGCAACCCACTCCAGAATTCTGGCTGGGGGAAATCCATGTTCTTTACCCCTACTATCACCTGGGAAGCTCATCTGGGGCTATGAAGACTTTAGTGAATTCGGTGGTGATGAAATATTCCCGTGAGGAAGCCCCACAGAGCAGAGCTCACTGTGGGCTCTCCCAGTACCGTCAGGTTCCGGGCTTGATGGGAAGCATCTCTTACAGACTCTGCAGGAAGGGTTCAAGCCCCTGGTTGGTTCCAGGACATGAGCCTCTTCCCGCTGCCGAGTCCCTCTTTCATTTAGTGAGTTGCTGCCAGTGGAGCTTCTGGAACTCCCACCCTCTTCTAAGCAAAAGCACCAGGACTTCCCCTGGAGGCTCACAAGTGAACAGCCCCCACCCCAGCTCTGAGACCCTGCTCATCCACAGTTCATGGCATTATGCTCTCAACATCATCCAGAATTCCCAGCAGATGGAGAAGCCACACCCTCTGCTAGACTCAAGAGCTTATAGTTTGTTTGTTTTTTTTTCCCCCTTCAGAGTGATTTTTACTTACTTGACATAAAAGTCGATGTCAACTGTATCATTTGGATGAAACTGAACATGACGTAAGTAAATGTGGAATGGTCCGCCCTCAGTGATAATGTCTTTGTTACTGGCTGCGAGGTAATGGGTTTTCCATTCCCCTGAAAACTAAAATGAAATTCTTGTGAGGAAGCTTCGTCCATCTCTGCAAATTCTGCCCGACATTATCCCTCAGGAGGTTCCCTTGTCCTTTCACTTGGGCAGAAGTTACCCATCTTTATGGACACTGTCCTAGGTATAAAATCAGGTGGAAACTCAACTCGCATAAAGGAGGGAACTGAGGCATTACTGAGCTGGCTTGAGCTGTCTTGCAAATGCAAGAGCCCTAGTCGAATAGCCGTGTGATCTTCCTTCTGTTTTACAAGAGCAGTGAACATGCATGAGAGCCAATGAATAGACGGCAGAGATGACATGGAGGCCATGCAGAACAGGTATAGAGTGAGTGAATGGAGCGACTTTGAGTTGCAGGGAGATGGCCAGACTTAGGGATCCACATGACCGAGCCTCAAAAGGGACACACACACACATATACCCCAAGACCTCCTCCCAGCGTGCACCACCCCTGGTACCGGTACGAGAAGTAGCTGAGCTTCACCTAGGCCTGCATAAAGCAGACCAAGGACAGCGCTGAGCAGCAGAACCTTCATCTCACCGTCTCTTCTTCTGCAGAAGCTGAGGGTGTCCCAGTGGTTGGAGAGGATGCAAAACCGGTGCCTCTTTTCTAGCGTGCATCTGTTGGCGTGATGCATCACGGACCAATGGTTGTTCCTCTACAACCAAAGTCACACAGATGTCATCCTCCGTTTCCTGGTTGGTAGAGATAAGCATTTCTGGCACTCTGTCATTTCAGTAATGAGATTAGTCTGAAGAGAAGGTTACCTGGATCTGGCCTTTTGTCATTCTTATAAAGAGATTTGTTTCAAGAGAGGCTTATGAATGAAATCACAGTACACATGTGATAATTTCAAGGTCAGCAATATTTATTTTTTTTTATATCCGGAGATATAAAATGGGATGAGCTGTCCAAGGTACACACCGCCCTCCCGTCATCGCCCCCCCCCCCATATTGTTCACTTAACTTAGAGGAAAGTGTTTAAAATTTATTATGTAAAAGTAAATATTGACTGTGTGGGTTAGCCAAGGAAAATCTGTTTTGTAAGCGACCCTTGGAAAGCCTCCTGTTTCTCAAAAGTGAGGAGCATGTCTGTACAAAGCATCCCACAGTGGGCTCTTTCCTCTTAATTTCTAAGAGGAAGAGCCATTCAAATGCCCTTAACCTGATATGAAGAAGGCATGTTAACAATTCATTTTCATTACCCCTTTTCCAGACACCTTTTACCCACCTAATCTGTCATGTAGTACTTACTCACTGACCTAGTTGTTTCTCTGGGTGAGTGAAAAAGCAAGATAGTAGTTCTTGTAATTTTTAGAATTTAAATGGGAAAAGTAAATTTACTAACTCTATACATCTAGTTATTTTCCTAACTCTGTATGAAAGAATCTCTTGTTTTGTATTTTTAGTCAAATTTTTACTTATGTTCATCTTCATTGATAGTGATTTATCAAATAAATACATTAAAAGATTAGTCTTGTTCTGAGTATAGAAATGGAGAAACAGTGAGTTTCAGGATTCCCAAGTCAGCTGAGGGCCAATCCCTGCAGGGTTCACCCAGTACTGGCTTCTCCTGGGACAAATCAGAGCTGAGAGTCCTATGCTTAGATTGAAGCCTGTCTCAAGAACGTCTTCAGCTCGTGGCTTCAGTCGAAACTTTCCATCTTGACGTGGAACAACGGTATTATCTTTTGCTTTCTCTTTCTTCTTTTCTTTTGGTTCCGTGTCATTTTTCTCTTTCAGTCACACATTCCTTCGTATAGTATCCAGCTCTGGTATTTGGCTGTGACATCTGGATGATTGAAGGCTTTCATGTCTCAAAAGACCCTGAAATGGTTCCCTGTCTTTGGTCCTCGATCCAGATAATAATTTGGTTTTTTGTCTCTTTGTCTCTTTTGTCTTCACCCAGCAGCATGCAGGTTCTTAGTTGTCCAACCAGGATTAGAACCTATACCCAGCGCACCAGAAGTGCAGGATCGCAACCACTGGACCACCAGGAAAGTCCCTGAATCTGATGATTACAAGCAGGGATGTGACCCCAGCTAGCAGCCCTTGTCTTCCCATCATCACCCTTCCATCTCTTCCTCTGCACTTCCAGCACTTTCAGGTTTTTCTTTGGGGTTCACACCAACATGTGTCCCCTCGGAATGTATCCTAAGACCATCGCATCTTAGGACGGCCTCACTGTCTGCCAATCCAGGGGAAATTAAACATCAGTTACTCTTAAGAGTTCATCGCACCAGTTGTGAAAATCCAGTTGTCTTCCGTTCATCTCAGCGCTCCTTCCCTCACTGTGTTCTCACGTCTGTTCTCTATGTCTGTGTTTCCACTCCTTCCTTCCAAGCTGGTGAGAAGTTGCTTTCACACAGGGAGCCCAGCCATATGCTCTATGACGACCTAGAGGGGGTGAGATAGAGCGAGAGGAGGGGCTCAAAAATGAGGTGTTGCAAGGATATTTATGACTGATTAGCTTGCTGTATGCAAGGTCTGAAGAGAACATTGAAAAGCAATTCTCCAATTAAAAAAATGAACTAAAAACGAAAATTGCCACTCATAAGGTAGTTCATTAAAAAAAAGAATCCTATTGTTTTTTACCAAAAGGAAGTCATACAGCCTTGAATGCAAACTGACTTGAATGTCATGAACAGTGGTCAAAATATAGATAATCTAATGATAAATAAAAAGACAACCATCTTACTCAAATATTAACTCTGCAAGCACTCAAAAATCAGGTTAAAGCTAGGCTTGCTATGTCTCCTTCTCGAATTTATCCACGTTTCTGTAACCATGAAGCCTCTCTCTTCCAGTACGTTAATTTTGTCTTGCTTGTCTCTTTTCTCTGTTAGCACTGTTTTTGCATCTTATTGCACACCTCCTATCTAAACAGTGGACGGAAGTTTTTGAGGTTGGTTTCCAAAAACTCTGCATTCCCTCTAACATTCATGAGCAAGGTTCCAATGAAATTAGAATTTAATTTGACATAATAAACCATAAGCCCACTTTTTTCAAAGAAAATAATTGCATATGTAGCTTTATTACCAAAAAGGTCTTTTAAAAATATTTATTTACATGTATTCCCCATCCCAATCCCCCCTCAAAGTAATTAGCCTCCAACTAACAAAGATAAATGGAAAAAAATTATTTATTTCCAAATTTATTTGCTTCAGGTCTTAGTTGCAGCACATGGAATCTTTGTTTCATTATAGCCGGTTTTTAGTTATGGTGCATGGACTCTCTAGCTGTCTTACCAACAGGCCAATGAATCCGAGAAATGAGGTATTGAGGCAAGGGATATGACCTTATTCAGAAAGCTGGCTGACCTAGAAGATGGCAGACTAATGTCCCCAAGTAATCATCTTGTCAGGGTCCAGATGCCTGGTTCTTATATAAAGCCAGATGGAGAGAAGCAATGAGGGACTCAAGTCAAAAGACAGAAGAGAGAGCAAGAGATAGTGAGGAACTAAAGTAAAAAGCATCTTCAGTCTTGGAAAACATCTCTCCCAAGGGCCAACCTTTGGAAGGGGTGTGTTCATCTCTTCCTTTCATTGGTAGGAAAGGTCAGATTGTCTCCCTGTGAGCTGAACAAAGGCACTTTAGTTCAACAGCCAGGCAGAAGGGTGTGGTCCTCTGAGGCAGGCCTTTATGTTTGCCTATGATAGCAATGGCAAGGAAAAGCAAGTCAAAAGGAGCAGTTCCAACATGGAGTCAGAACCGGTTCTTCTCTACGACAATTCCCCCCATCTAAGTCCATTCCATAAGTCTTGTTGAAAATGGGGGTGACAACCATCCTGCTTTATCAGATTTCTCTTTCTGGGGATGTCTCCCATTGCTGCTTAGTGTTTTACATGTTGAAATGTGTCTTCTTTTGGTTCGTCTTTGTAAAGGGTCTGGAAGTCTAGACTTAGAAAGACTGCTTCAAACCCAGAAGGCAGCATCTCAAGTTCTAGAAGCATCTCAAGTTATATATGTGAAGATCAAAAAGCCAGGGCTTAATGAAATGACTTCCTTGGTCTGTACCTCAGCCATCTGGGCGCCTGTAAACCTGCTTTCTCAGTATTTCCTCAGGGTTCACCAGATGCAGTGGCTGAAGTCTGATGACTGCTAAGTGACAGGCATTCCTCCTCCTCAGGGCTCACCAACTCATGTTCAGTTCGGGTCAGTCACTCAGTCATGTCTGGCTCTTTGTGACCCCATGGACTGCATGTTGGAGACCTATAATTGCTGGTTCCATTTCTCAGGGTCCCCTCTTGGTCATGAATGTGACCAGTGTCTGTGGGACACTTTCTGATCAACTTTTCTCCCACTGTGTTGACAGTCTTGTTTCAGTGATTTTTTGTTTGTTTGTTTTTGCCCAGTCCAGCCACATATTCAAGCCACTACAGGTGTGATGTTTTGTACCAGGTCCAGCAGTTTTTTAAAAAGTCTGGATTGTGTCTAACTATAATCCAGGAGACATTTTCCCTTGAATCGTCTTCCCATCCCTAGAATCACACTGTTCCAATTATTTTATGTTACACGTGTGATTTTCTCAAAATGTTTAGCCATAGTGGTATGTTGAATGCCCTATGACATATTGGTTACTGCAAGAGACAAAAACCTTATAAATTTAACAGGATATAAGTAATGGAGCTAGTAACATAGACAGTGATGTAGTTCAACAGAGAAACCTGAGACGTGATTTGAAATCAAAGAGCAAAGTTAAACAATGGTTAGTATAACTAGTTTTATTCCAGTTGCAATAATCAAGTGACCGAAGGAGGCATTAACTGATTTAATGAGCTATCTGCAGTTTCATTGTACTGGCCACACATATTTATACATGGCTTAATGTTTGAGACAAGCCTATACTGGCAGAAACTTCTAGGTAGAGAGAAAAAGAAAATATTTGTTTTATTCACAAAAGTTTTAATTTACCAAGTTGGTATAAGTCATAATTATTTTAAGAGAAGATTTTTCTTACACCTGGAAAATACAGATTTAAACTAGTAATTTTGTATATAGAAATCATAAAATTTATGACCATATGTACTAGTTCACTCAGGTCTATGTAAGTAATTCTTTATGTTAACAGCATTGTGAAGGCTTCAGGTTTCCCATCAGAATTCTTTCATATTTTCGTTTACTCAGTTCAGCATTATGGTCTGACAGTTAGAAACTTGTGTTTATCCAAAATTCTTTTTTATCAGTGTTCTGAATGGAAAGCATTTCTCCAAAGGCATAAGAGTGAAACCATAGCTGTCTATAATGAGAAAAGACTTCAGAAGTCAAGTTTAAATCTGATTTTACAATGAAACTGACAAACCAATCCGGTTATTGCTGTGACATACACTTTCAGATAATAACTAGAATTATGACTAGTAATACTTTACAAAAACATATCAGCTTTTTAGGAACTCCATATAATCTCTAGACTGTCTTTATCATTTGTGATATAAGTTAAATTTTTACTAATCTGAAAACACTCCCATGAAGTTTAACGTATCCAGTGAGCCTAATTAGGTCAATATCTTCCTGTGGGGTATTTTGGGAGCCCTTTATCGTCCCAAAGTTACACAAAGGTTATTTGATTTGAGAATTTTGTCAAAAGAACTTCCAAAACCAAAAAAATTTTTAAATACAAAAGGCTCATATATCTCTTTGAAAGAAGTTATTTACTAAGCCAAAGTGGCAATAAAAAAGTTCAAAGGCAAATACAGAACAGATCACTTAAAAAGGTAAAGAAACAACATTTGTTTTCAAAAGCAACTGAACATTTCAGAAAACTTGCCTTTAAAAAAAAATTTACATTTTGCATCCACTTACTTTAAAAATTCATTTATTCAGTTAAAGTTGTTTTAAACTTACTCAGTCCTGAGTGATCATGTACAAAGCCCATTTTGGGGTCTCTTATCCACAAATCTTTTGTCACGTAATTGTTTCAGCATAATTTTAACTTTTAAGTTGTAGAGTATGTGGAGAGATCCTAAAAGGCGGAAGCCTTTCTAAAAGTTCACTCAAAACTCCTGTTTAATTTGCATAATTTCCTCAAAAGTTTCTTCACACTGAGTTACTTTCCTTATTGACAGATTTGTAAGAAATACGATAAGATTTTATTTAGCTTTTGTTAAATGTTGACACAATTCAAATATTATACTTAAAGTTATGTCTAATGTTGATGATCAAGACAGGTCTATATTAGTTAGATCAACAAACTTAAACAATACCAGGCACTAATTTAATATGGAATATCCCAGTTCACATGAATGTGACATTCATTTAAAATAATGATTTTCTTTTATTTAGAATTGTATGGTTTGTATGTTTGTGAGCACTTACATTCACTTAAGTTAACTAAATATAGCTCTTTTATAAATCAACTCTGGCAGCGTTATCCAAAGACAAAGATGCATACACACAGCAACAAAGAGGTCTCAGTTTATTTTCAAGAATTCAGTCCTAAGTCAGGTAGAGCAATGTAAAAACCCATCAACTTGCAAAAGAGTTTAGACTCAAGTGGGGTTTCTGAAAAATGGAACGAGTCAAGCTCACTTGGCTAGATGGCTGAATATTTGCAGAAAAAGAAATTTATAAGTATCTTGTACAAACCAACTTCTAAATTACATTACACTCTCTTAAATTTGCATGTAAAAAAGGCAGTGCAGATGACTGTTCCTGAGAAGGCCAGATGGGACATTTTCATCTCAAAACTACAGGCAAATTTTTCCTAGAATGACTTTGTTGCCCTATGGCTTAATAGTCACCAGCCTCTTAAGATAAATGGGAAACTTTCTGGAGTGGTAAAGCATTTTTGGAGCCACCCTTGGGTCCTGAAAAGGCTACATTTGTAAAACAAAGACAGTTTTGTTTTTCTTTTTGAAAGAATTGCAAATGGTTACCTCAATGAAACTGAAGGACTTGCCATACCCCTTTCCCTATGTTGGAAAGCTTTGCTTTTACTCATTTAACTTAGGGGAGACGACCTCTTGAGAACGCTCACAGGCAACACCTAGGCTCCTGTAAATCAATCTGGACCGAAGGGGAATGAGGTCAAGGTACCAGGAAAGACAGACTGAGAAGTCTGCATAGTCCCGCCAGGAAGGCAGCAATCAGGGGGAAGTGGGTTCAGTGATTAGCTTGAACCAATATATGCCTCATTTGCATGGAAGCCCTGAGGACAAATGACCTCTGCAGCTAGGGTCTTTCCCAAATATTTTCTGATCATGGCCGGCTAGCCTCAAGCTCCTGGCTGGCTAAGCCAGATTTGTTACCAAGTCCAAGCGCCCTCTGGTCACCACACAACAGGCCACTGCGTCTGAGAGACTAGGACAGGCCACTGCGTCTGAGAGACTAGGCGTTGAGGCCCGGAATATGGCTTCATTTGGAAAGCCAGCTGACCGAGAAGATGGCCGACTAACGTCTCAGGGCAGCCATCTTGTTGGGGTCTGGATGCCAGGTTCTTTTATAGAGTCAGACGGAGAGATGCAATGAGGAACTAATGTTGAAAGGCAAAACAGAGAGTGAGAGATAGTGAAGAAGTAAGGTAACCTGTGTCTTCAGTCTTGCTAGACATCCCCGGGAAGGACCAGCCTTTGGAAAGGGTGTGTTTATCTGTCCTTTTTTGTAGCCACTTACAGGTGGTCAGGTTCAGATGATCTCTCTATGGACTGAAGAAAGGCACTTGAGTTTACAGTCATGCAGAGGGGCAGTGTCCTCTGAGGCAGGTCGTTATGTATCATGGGGCTTTCCTGGTGGCTCAGGGGGTAAAGAATCTTCCTGCAATACGAGAGACCCAGGTTCATCCCCTGGTCAGAAAAATCCCCTGGAGAAGGGAATGACTACTCACTCCAGTATTCTTGCCTGGAAATTCCCATGGATGGAGGAGCCTGGCAAGCTACACAGTTCATGGGGCCCCAAAGAGTCAGACATGACTGACTGGCTAAAAACTTTGACTTTGATTATATATGATTATAATAACAGCAGCAGTGAAAAGCAAGTCAAAGAAAGAGTTCCAGCCTGGGGTCAGAATTTTTCCTTCTCTTCTGCAGCAGTTGGGGCAAATAGGCTCAGCAGTGCATCATGTGGATTTAGCTTGCCTGGAGCGTGTAGGGTCTAAGTTCCCCATCTAGGGATTGAACCTGCAGTCTCCAGCATTGCAAGGCAGATTCTTAGCTACCGGATCGCCAGGAAAGTCCCACAAGCACAGTTCTTGAGATCTACCTTGATGACCTTGTCTACACAGAGCTTCTCAAAGGGGAAGATGCTCAGTGACTCCCCAGACAAGGTGGCACACGCCACTGGTTGTGATGGAGCATGTTTAGTGTTGAGCATGAACCTGCATTTCTTTTCTGTTTTTTAATCAATTTATTTATTTTAGTTGTAGGCTAATTACTTTACAATATTGTGGTGTCTTTTGCCATACATTGATTGACATGAATAAGTCGTGGGTGTACATGTGTCCCCCATCCCAAACACCCCTCCCACCTCCCTCCCCATCCCGTCCCTTAGGGTTATCCCAGTGCACCGGCATTGAGTGCCCTGTATCATGCATCAAACTTGTACTGGTGATCTATTTCATATATGTTAATAGACATGTTTCAGTGCTATTCTCTCACATCATCCCACCCTTGCCTTCTTTCACAGAATCCAAAATTCTGTTCTTTACATCTGTGTCTCTTTTGCTGTCTCATATATAGGGTCATCGTTACCATCTTTCTAAATTCCATATATATTCATTAATATACTGTGTTTGTTTTTTATTTTTTTTCCTGATGTACTTCACTCTGTATAATAGGCTCCAGTTTCATCCACCTCATTAGAACCGATTCCAGTGCTGAACTTGGATGTCTAACAATCACCCTAGGAGATGCCATCGCTTCTGGTTCCAAACCACACACTTTTCACCAGGAAGTGTTCTCAAAGGTTTTCACCTGTCTAAGAATTCCCTGCCATACCGGTACACTGTGTAGATTTCTCTGTCCTTAACCAGCAGCTTTGATTTGACCAGACCCGGAAAGGTTTCTTCCAAGGGTGCTTTTAGGAAATTGCTTCTCAACCAGATGTGCTGTGGCTCCCAGGGGAGACACTTGTGTACGGTGATGTTTCTGGTTGTCACAGTGGGACAGGTCGTTGTTGACACTTTCCATGTGGTTGTTAGAGATGAATCAGGCTACTGAAGAGCCTGCAATGCACAGGACAGTAGCTCACATAGAATTATCCAGTCGTGTCCATCACCAGGAGCCTGAAGAGTCCTGAATCACTTGAGTTAGTTAACCTGCTGCTCTGACCCAGAATGAAGCCTCAGTCCTTGTAGGAACCTGTAGCTTTTCTACAGGATGTGTTTCCCCGTCCAGTGTCAAAGACCCAAGCTCCCTAAATCCTCCTCCTTCCCCAGTCATTCATCTCTGGTTCTTTTTATAAGCAATCTTCATTCCCTGATGAGTAACTTCCATAATCATGGTCTTCACACTTTGATGTTGGCTGAATCTCCAGTGCTAGAGCTGGTGAGTGAGTGAGTCAGGGTGTTTCCTCAGAGGTTTTTGTCCCCAGTGGGTAAATTTCAGCAACCATGTGTGCAAGAGGGGGCATTTCTTGGTGAAAAGAAATATCACACAGGCATCAGAGAGGGCAGGTTCCACAAAGGGCGTTTCTATTGTGGCTCACCTCTGTGTACTTTTGGTTTTTTGTTCCCGAATTGGTATTTATCCGTTGGTGTCTGTTTGTCTCCAGTTCCGTGTGTGTGTGTTTGTTAATTCCTGTGTGGGTATTTCAGGCAGTAAGCCTTTGGGTGTAGTCTTTGATCAAAACGTTTCATTATTAATACCAATTGAATAGGAATTAAGATTCCCCACCCCTCCTCCCCCGCCCTACTCTTATCATTGGTGTCTGTTAGCAAATGCCAGGTTGGAACCCAAAGCCAGCATCAATAACAGTAAACCTCAGTTTTTGCCGTTCTCAAGGTGTGTGCACCAACAAATGAGACAAAAGTTTCATTTTCTGCAGAATGTCTTGATTTTTCCTTTTCCCTACAGAAACAGACTAGAGATTAAGTTCAGTACAATGTGCTGTAAACCTTTACCTACATGTACATCATAAAGAATGTGTGTTCTGTAGGATTCCTCCTCTCATTGCTTTGTCCCGAATCCAGCAAATGCAGATTTAATGCCTACAACTGCCTAAGCCTGAGAATTTAGCAAGAAGCAGACAGACTCAGTACATCATCCAGTGAGCAGCCTTGCTGTGAAAGTAGGCAGAATATATAAGAGCTTAACAAATAATTGGGCTTCCCTGGTGGCTCAGCTGGTAAAGAATCTGCCTGCAATGCAGGAAGTCCTGGGTTCGATCCCTGGGTTGGGAATATCCCTTGGAGAAGGGAGAGGCTACCCACTCCAGTATTCTGACCTGGGGAATTCCATGGACTGTATTGTCCATGGGGTCGCAAGGAGTCACACACGACTGAGCAACTTTCATAACATGAGTTTGTAAGTTGTAGGAAGAAAAATAAAGAAAGCTGGAAAAAGGTATTGATGAGCATATTTACCGGGCAGGAATAGAGATGCAGAGATAGAGAACAGACATGTGGACCCAAGGAGGGAAGGAGAAGGTGGGGCAAAGTGAAACAGAAACACTAACATATATACACTACTGCATGTAAAGTTGGTTGCTCGTGGGAAGCTGCTATATTGCAGTAGGACTCAGCTGGGTGATCTGTCATGACTGAGAGGTTTGGGATGGCAGTTGGACGGAGGCTCAAGACAGAGACAATGTATGTATACATATAGCTGATTCACGTTGTAGTACGGCAGAAACCAACCTCGCATTGTAAACCAGTAACACTGCAATTAAAAACAAATTTTTAAAAGTAAGTGTTAGTATGCTCTAATGATCTTTATCTTTCTGGCTTACTTACTTACTTAGTTACTTCAATCTGTATAATGGGCTCCAGTTTCATCCATCTCATTAGAACTCATTCAAATGAATTCTTTTTAATGGCTGAGTAATATTCCATGGTCTATATGTACCACAGCTTCCTTATCTATTCGTCTGCTTCCATGTCCTGGCTATTACAAACAGTGCTGCGATGAACATTGGGGTGCACATGTCTCTTTCAGTTCTGGTTTCCTCGGTGTGTATGCCCAGAAGTGGGATTGCTGGGTCATATGGCAGTTCTATTTCCGGTTTTTTAAGAAATCTCCACACTGTTCTCCATCGTGGCTGTACTAGTTTGCATTCCCACCAACAGTGTAAGAGGGTTCCCTTTTCTCCACACCCTCTCCAGCATTTCTGGCTTGTAGACTTTTGGATAACAGCCATCCTGACTGGCGTGTAATGGTACCTCGTTGTGGTTTTGCTTTGCATTTCTCTGATAATGAGTGATGTTGAGCATCTTTTCATGTGTTTGCTAGCCATTTGTATGTCTTCTTTGGAGAAATGTCTGTTTAGTTCTATGGCCCATTTTTTCATTGAGTCATTTATTTTTCTGGAATTGAGCTGCAGGAGTTGCTTGTATATTTTTGAGATTAATCCTTTGTCTGTTGCTTTGTTTGCTATTATTTTCTCCCAATCTGAGGGCTGTCTTTTCACCTTGCTTATAGTTTCCTTTGTTGTGCAAAAGCTTTTCAGTTTCATTAGGTCCCATTTGTTTATTTTTGCTTTTATGTCCAATATTCTGGGAGGTGGGTCATAGAGGATCCTGTTGTGATTTATGTCGGAGCGTGTTTTGCCTATGTTCTCCTCTAGGAGTTTGATATTTTCTGGTCTTACATTTAGATCTTTAATCCATTTTGAGTTTCTTTCTGTGTATGGTGTTAGAAAGTGTTCTAGTTTCATTCTTTTACAAGTGGTTGACCAGTTTTCCCAGCACCACTTCTTAAAGAGGTTTTCTTTTTTCCATTGTATATCCTTGCCTCCTTTGTCGAAGATAAGATGTCCATAGGTTCGTGGATTTATCTCTGGGCTTTCTCTTCTGTTCCATTGATCTATATTTCTGTCTTTGTGCCAGTACCATACTGTCTTGATGACTGTGACTTTGTAGTAGAGTCTGCAGTCAGGCAGGTTGATTCCTCTAGTTCCATTCTTCTTTCTCAAGATTACTTTGGCTATTCGAGGTTTTTTATATTTCCATACAAATTGTGAAATTATTTGTTTTAGTTCTGTGAAAAATGTCGTTGGTAGCTTGATAGGGATTGTGTTGAATCTATAGATTGCTTTGGGTAGAATAGCCATTTTAACAATATTGATTCTTCCAATCCATGAACACGGTATGTTTCTCCATCTGTTTGTGTCCTCTTTGATTTCTTTCATCAGTGTTTTATAGTTTTCTATGTATAGGTCTTTTGTTTCTTTAGGTAGATATACTCCTAAGTATTTTATTCTTTTTGTTGCAATGGTGAATGTTATTGTTTCCTTAATTTCTCTTTCTGTTTTTTCATTGTTAGTATATAGGAATGCAAGGGATTTCTGTGTGTTAATTTTATATCCTGCAACTTTACTATATTCATTGATTAGCTCTAGTAATTTTCTGGTAGAGTCTTTAGGGTTTTCTATGTAGAGAATCATGTCATCTGCAAACAGTGAGAGTTTCACTTCTTCTTTTCCTATCTGGATTCCTTTTACTTCTTTTTCTGCTCTGATTGCTGTGGCCAAAACTTCCAAAACTATGTTGAATAGTAGTGGTGAGAGTGGGCACCCTTGTCTTGTTTCTGATTTCAGGGGAAATGCTTTCAATTTTTCACCATTGAGGGTGAGGCTTGCTGTGGGTTTGTCATATATAGCTTTTATTATGTTGAGGTATGTTCCTTCTATTCCTGCTTTCTGGAGAGTTTTGATCATAAATGGGTGATGAATTTTGTCAAAGGCTTTCTCTGCATCTATTGAGATAATCATATGGTTTTTATCTTTCAATTTGTTCATGTGGTGTATTACATTGATTGATTTGCGGATATTAAAGAATCCTTGCATTCCTGGGATAAAGCCCACTTGGTCATGGTGTATGATTTTTTTAATATGTTGTTAGATTCTGCTTGCTAGAATTTTGTTAAGGATTTTTGCATCTATGTTCATCAGTGATATTGGCCTGTAGTTTTCTTTTTTTGTGGCATCTTTGTCTGGTTTTGGAACTAGGGTGATGGTGGCCTCATAGAATGAGTTTGGAAGTTTACCTTCTTCTGCAATTTTCTGGAAGAGTTTGAGTAAGGTAGGTGTTAGCTCTTCTCTAAATTTTTGGTAGAATTCAGCTGTGAAGCCATCTGGTCCTGGGCTTTTGTTTGCTGGAAGATTTCTGATTACAGTTTTGATTTCCTTGCTTGTGATGGCTCTGTTAAGATCTTCTATTTATCTCTGGTTCAGTTTTGGAAAGTTATACTTTTCTAAGAATTTGTCCATTTCTTCCAAGTTGTCCATTTTATTGGCATAGAGCTGCTGTTAGTAGTCTCTTATGATCCTTTGTATTTCAGTGTTGTCTGTTGCGATCTCTCCATTTTCATTTCTAATTTTGTTAATTTGGTTCTTCTCTCTTTGTTTCTTATGGAGTCTTGCTAATGGTTTGTCAATTTTGTTTATTTTTTCAAAAAACCAGCTTTTAGCTTTGTTGATTTTTGCTATGGTCCCTTTAGTTTATTATGCATTTATTTCTGCCCTAATTTTTAAGATTTCTTTCCTTCTACTAACCCTGGGGTTCTTCATTTCTTCATTCTCTAATTGCTTTAGGTGTAGAGTTAGGTTATTTATTTGGCTTTTTTCTTCTTTTTGATGTAATCCTGCAGAGCTATGATTCCCCTTAGCACTGCTTTTACAGTGTCCCATAGGTTTTGGGTTGTTGTGTTTTCATTTTCATTCATTTCTATGCATATTTTGATTTCTTTTTTGATTTCTTCTATGATTTGTTGGTTATTCAGGAGCGTGTTATTTAGACTCCATATGTTTGAATTTTTAACAATTTTTCTCCTGTAATTGAGATCTAATCTTACTGCACTGTGGTCAGAAAACATGACTGGAAAGATTTCAATTTTTTTGAATTTTCCAAGACTAGATTTATGGCCCAGGATGTGATCTATTCTGGAGAAGATTCCGTGTGCACTTGAGAAAAAGGTGAAGTTGATTGCTTTGGGGTGAAATGTCCTATAGATATCAATTAGGTCTAGCTGGTCCATTGTGTCATTTAAGGTTTGTGTTTCCTTGTTAATTTTCTGTTTAGTTAATCTATCCATAGTTGTGAGTGGGGTATTCAAGTCTCCCACTATTATTGTGTTACTATTAATTTCCTCTTTCATACTCCTTAGCGTTGGCCATACATATGGCGGTGCTCCTATGTTGGGTGCATATATATTTATAATGGTTATATCTTCTTCTTGGATTGATCCTTTGATCATTATGTAGTGTCCTTCTTTGTCTCTTTTCACATCCTTTATTTGAAAGTCTATTTTATCTGATATGAGTATTGGGACTCCTGCTTTCTTTTGTTCTCCGATTGCATGAAATATTTTTTTCCAGCCCTTCACTTTTAGTCTGAATGTGTCTCGTGTTTTGAGGTAGGTCTCTTGTAGACAGCATATATAGGGGTCTTGTTTTTGTATCCATTCAGCCAATCTTTGTCTTTTGTTTGGGGCATTCAACCCGTTTACATTTAAGGTAATTATTGATAGGTGTGGTCCCGTTGCCATTTACTTTGTTGTTTTGGGTTCACGTTTATACTACCTTTCTGCATTTCCTATCTAGAGAAGATCCTTTAGCATTTGTTGAAGAGCTGATTTGGTGGTGCTGAATTCTCTCAGCTTTTGCTTGTCTGTAAAGCTTTTGAGTTCTCCTTCATATCTGAATGAGATCCTTGCTGGGTACAGTAATCTAGGTTGTAGGTTATTCTCTTTCATTACTTTAAGTATGTCCTGCCATTCCCTTCTGGCCTGGAGGGTTTCTATTGATAGATCAGCTGTTATCCTTGTGGGAATGCCTTTGTGTGTTATTTGTTGTTTCTCCCTTGCTGCTTTTAATGTTTGTTCTTTGTGTTTGATCTTTGTTAATTTGATTAATATGTGTCTTGGGGTGTTTCACCTTGGGTTTATCCTGTTTGGAACTCTCTGGGTTTCTTGGACTTGGGTGGCTATTTCCTTCCCCATTTTAGGGAACTTTTCAGCTATTATCTCCTCGAGTATTTTCTCATGGCCTTTCTTTTTGTCTTCTTCTTCTGGGACTCCTATAATTCGAATGTTGGGGCGTTTCACATTGCCCCAGTGGTCCCTGAGGTTGTCCTCATTTCTTTTGATTCTTTTTTCCTCTCTGCTTCATTTATTTCCATCATTTTATCTTCTACCTCACTTATCCTATCTTCTGTCTCCGTTATTCTACTCTTGGTTCCCTCCAGAGTGTTTTTGATCTCATTTATTGCATTATTCATTTTTAATTGATTCTTTTTTATTTCTTCTAGGTCTTTATTAAACATTTCTTGCATCTTCTCAATCTTTGTCTACAGGCTATTTATTTGTAACTCCATTTTGTTTTCAAGATATTGGATCATGTTTATTATCATTATTCTAAATTCTTTTTCAGGTAGATTCCCTATCTCCTCCTCTTTTGTTTGACTTGGTGGGCATTTTTCATGTTCCTTTACCTGTTTGGTATTTCTCTGCCTTTTCATCTTGTTTAGATTGCTGTGTCTGGACTGGGCTTTCTGTATTCTGGAGGTCTGTGGTTCCTTTTTATTGTGGAGGTTTCACCCAGTGGGTGGGGTTGGACGATTGGCTTGTCAAGGTTTCCTGGTTAGGGAAGCTTGCGTCGGTGTTCTGGTGCATGGAACTGGATTTCTTCTCTCTGGAGTGCAATGGAGTGTCCAGTAATGAGTTTTGAGATGGGTCTATGTGTTAGGTGTGACTTTGGGCAGCCTGTATGTTGATGCTCAGGGCTATGTACCTGCGTTGCTGGAGAATTTGCATGGTATGTCTTGCTCTAAAACTTATTGGCTCTTGGGTGGTGGTTGGTTTCAGTGTAGGTATGGAGGCTTTTGGACGGTCTCTTATTACTTAAAGTTCCATGTAGTCAGGAGTTTTCTGGTGTTCTCAGGTTTTGGGCTTAAGTCTCCTGCCTCTGGATTTCAGTTTTATTCTTCCAGTAGTCTCAAGACTTCTCCAACTATGCAGCACTGATAATAAAACTTCTAGGTTAATGGCAAAAAGATGCTCCACCGTGAGGAACACCCAGAGAGGTTCACAGAGTTACATGAAGAAGAGGAGAGGGAGGAGGGAGATAGAGATGAGCAGGAGGAGAAAAAGGGGGACTCAAGAGGAGAGAGACAGATCTACGCAGTTGTCTGTTCCCAGAGTGTTCTCTGTAGCCCAGACAGCCACAAAGATTCACAGAATTGAATTGGGAAGAGAAGGGGAAAGGAGGAAATAGAGGTGTTCTGAGTTAGAAAACGGAGAGTCAATATTGGGAGAGAGTAATCAACACACTTCTGAATAAAAATGGGAACTGAATATTGGATTCTTAAATGTCCACAATTTATATCATATACTGAAAAATAAAAATTAAAAATCTAGAGTAGAGGTTAGGCTCTTAAAAATACAATATTAAAAACAAAAACCAAAACACACAAAAAAATTTTTTAGAAATATATATGAAGTTCGGTTTATAAATAGGACTTCTCTTTTTTTTTCTTGGAAGGTTATAGTGTAATGAAAATGAAAATTAAGGAGTAGTATAGGCATAATAGAGGACTTTAAAAGGAAATAAGAGAAAAAGAAAAATAGAAAATAGAAGAGAAAAAGGAGAAAAAAACAAGAAAAAAATTTTTTCCTAATTAAAAAACTCATAAAAATCTATGAAAATGAAGGTTAAGTAATGGGGGAGTAATAGGGAATTTTAAAAGAAAATAAAAGAGAAAAAATAAAAAAGAAAAGAAAATTGTTTTTACTTAAAAAAAAAAAAGTAAAAATATATCTAGCAATTTCTCTGGAGCTGTTGGGGTCAGTGTGGGTTTGGTTCAGTTTCAGATAGCTCCTCATTCCAGCTTACACTTCTCAATATCTACAGCCCCATCCAGTTTAGTCGGTGTTATCTACAGGGATTTTAATCTGTTGCACCGGTCCCTTCTGAAGCGGTTCCCTTTGTTTATTTGGCTTCTGTTTGCCGGTCTCTTCAGTGCCTAATTTCCGCCCTGACACAGGCGGGCTGAGGTGGCCTCTTATTCAGACTGCTAGTTCCGTTGCGCTGCGGGGTGGGGTGGGGGGGCGCTGCTTTCCCCTCTTCGCTGCTAAGGCTCCTGGCCGTTCTATATGGAGCGTGCCCTGCGCTGCGCGCGGTTCCAGCCCTCCGGTGTTCCACAAAAGCGCGGAGTAAAAAGCTGCGCCTGCTTTTTGTGCCTTCCCCATCAGAGCGGTTCAGGCAGCCAGGAGCTTGACGGGTGCACTCTCCCTTGGTGTGGCGCGCCTTCTCCCCTCCGCAATCCCAGTCTCAGTTTCCACCCACACCAGTCCAGTGCATGCACCTTCTCCCCTC
This sequence comes from Cervus canadensis, assembly GCF_019320065.1. Classification (NCBI taxonomy): domain Eukaryota; kingdom Metazoa; phylum Chordata; class Mammalia; order Artiodactyla; family Cervidae; genus Cervus; species Cervus canadensis. The sequence goes on from NC_057419.1 coordinate 7,666,592, forward strand.
AGCGTTCCCAGCCCCAGTCCCTGCCCGCGCCAGTCAGGTGCCTGCGCCCTGTGTCTCGCCACAACCCTCCCGGCGGATGTCCACCATCCAGAATCTCAGGAGGTCTTTGCTTAGAAACTGGAGGCCTGTTTGCTGTGTGGTAGGGGATGCAGTCCTTGGGGCCGAGCCTGCCCCTTTCCCTTCCCTGCTGCCTCCAGCGGGGCTGGGCCGGCCCGCAGCCTGCGAGCTGTTCTCTGGACTTGCTCGGTCCCTTTGTTCTGCGAACGGCCAGCAGTGTTCTGGCCGGTTAATTATCTCTCTCTCTCTTGCTATCCCACACTTTAAGTTGGAATCTCACAAAAGCTCCCTCCGATTGTCCTCCGGGCACTCAGGCCCGGTCCTTACCCTAAGAAATGCTGCCCGCTCCACTCCGTTCCACCCCCACTTGCTGGTGGCGGATGCGGGCGTCTGGGGGTACTTTTCTGCTGGGAGTTGCTTTTAGGCACATAATCTGTGGGTTTTATTTATTCTTCCCCTCCCAGTCAGGTTGACCTCTGAGATTCAAACACTTCCCCCAGACCCGCCAGTGCGAGGGTTTCCTGGTGTTTGGAAACTTCCTCTATTAAGACTCCCTTCCCGGAATGGATCTCCATCCTTAGCTCTTTTGTCTCTCTTTTTATCTTTTATATTTTGTCCTACCTCCTTTCAAAGACAATGGGTTGCTTTTCTGGGTGCCTGATGACCTCAGCTAGCGATCAGAAGTTGTTTTGTGAAGTTTGCTTTGTGTTCAATTATTCTTTTGACAAATTTGTAGGAGAGAAAGTGGTCTCCCCGTCCTATTCCTCCGCCATCTTGGCTCTTCACCCCTAGTTCCATATCTTTTAAGTAATGTGTCTACATTTCACAGGGATTATTAATTCCAATAACATAATTCTGTTTCTAGTTTCCCAGTGAAATTAATCTGTTGGATTTGTGGTGATAATTTGTTTTTTCCTATTAATATTGATAAAACAAATACACATATATGTATACATGTATGCATATAATATTTCACAGTTTATGACTTGCTTATGCCAAGTCTTGCCTTTCAATAACCATTAAGAGATTCACTCCATTCCTCTGTTTTGTTGCCTCTGTGTGTTTCCACCCATCCAATCCAGTATTTGCAGAAGTACTGTGAAGACCAGAGTCAGAACTCCAACTGCATACACTCTGCTTTACAAGTAGGAGAACTTAAAGAAAGCCCTTGACCACCATTACTATGAACTAAGCCACAGAAACATTCATTCCTGGGAGCTTTGACATTGACTGGTTGTAGCCAATTTGGAGGTCATGTCTATGTAGGCCCAACAGACTGGTTCCAAATAGGAAAAGGAGTATGTCAAGGCCGTATATTGTCACCCTGCTTATTTAACTTATATGCAGAGTACATCATGAGAAATGCTGGGCTGGAAGAAGCACAAGCTGGAGTCAAGATTACTGGGAGAAATATCAATAACCTCAGATATGCAGATGACACCACCCTTAGGGCAGAAAGTGAAGGTGAGCTAAAAAAAGACTCTTGATGAAAGTGACAGAGGAGAGTGAAAAAGTTGGCTTAAAGCTCAACATTCAGAAAACTAAGATCATAGCATCTGGTCCCATCACCTCATGGCAAATAGATGGGGAGACAGTGGAAACAGTGTCAGACTTTATTTTGGGGGGCTCCAAAATCACTGCAGATGGTGACTGCAGCCATGAAATTGAGAGACGCTTGCTCCTTGGAAGGAGAGTTATGCGCAACCAAGAGAGCATATTAAAAAGCAGAGACATTACTTTGCCAACAAAGGTCCGTCTGGTCAAGGCTATGGTTTTTCTAGTGGTCATGTATGGATGTGAGAGTTGGACTGTGAGGAAAGCTGAGTGCCGAAAAAGTGATGCTTTTGAACTATGGCTTTGGAGAAGACTCTTGAGAGTCCCTTGGACTGTAAGGAGATCCAACCAGTCCATCCTAAAGGAGATCGGTCATGGGGTTCATTGGAAGGACTGATGCTGAAGCTGAAACTCCAGTACTTTGACCACCTCATGCGAAGAGTTGACTCATTGGAAAAGACCCTGATGTTGGGAGGGTTTGGGGGCAGCAGGAGAAGGGGACGACAGAGGATGAGATGGCTGCATGGCATCACCAACTCGATGGGCATGAGTTTAAGTAAACTCCGGAAGTTGGTGATGGACAGGGAGGCCTGGCATTCTGCGATTTACGGGGTCACAAAGAGTTGAACACGACTGAGCTACTGAACTGAACTGTCTATGTAGAAAGTAAAACATTTATTCTTTTACTTATCACTAGGTCTAGTATTATTTTCCCAGGACTTGGAGCAGATCTTTAAACTTTTTCCAATCTTTTAAACAAGTTCTATATCTTTATGTTTTTGAGAAAAAAAAATAGATATTTGCTTTCTTTGACTGCTCTGAATCTTAGTTGCTGCACTGGCTTTCTCTAGTTGCACCGAGCAGGGGCTATTCTTTAATTGTGGTATGCAGGCTTCTCATTGTGGAGGCTTCTCTACTAGGGGAGCACGGACTCTGGGCACACAGGTTTCTCTAGTTGTCATGCATGGGCTTTGTTTCACTGCGGCGTGTGGGATCTTCTGGGATCAGGGATGAACCATGTGTCCCCTGCAAAGCAGGTGGATTCCTTACCCCTGGACCACCAGGGAAGCCCCATAAATTCTACATCTTGAGTGCTGGATAGGTCTTTTGGATTCTAAATACCACGGTCAGTGTGCTCTGCCCATTGTCATGGGAACATTCAGTCCTTGGAAATGCTAGTGTCTGCAGCTCTTTGAATCATAAGTGGCTGGAAGAGCATCTTTAGATCATGTGACTGTGGATCAGTTACAGCTGCCTCATTTTGCTCCCCAGTGTCAGCTGCTGCCCCATCTTTGATTCTTTCTGTTGCAGTCATTACGAAGTATCAGTTCTTCAGCTCAATTGCAGAAATGTTGGTGCTGTCAGAAGAGGCATTTCCCCTCAATTATGATAAATGTCCTCTGACACTTTCTGTTCGTACATCATAGTAAATCCGAACACTAGTTTCTTTTCCTGTAATGAGCAAGATGATTTCTGGGGACATCTTTCTTGAGCAGACTGCCCCCTCGCACTAGAGAAAGAGCATCCATGATCCTGTCCCTGTCAAATGATGGATTAGTTCTTTTTCTCCTCCCATGGACACCTCTAGGACATTTCTAGTTAATCCTCCTGATGAATGTCTCTGATGAATACTGTCTGATGAATATTTCTCCTGAAACTGAAAGTATTAGTTGCTCAGTCGTGTCTGACTCTTTGCAACCCCATGAACTGTATCCCACCGCAGTCCTCTGTCAATGGAATTCTGCAGGCAAGAATACCTGACTGGGTCTCCATTCCCTTCTCCAGGGGAACTTCCCAACCCAGGGATCAAACCCACATCTCCTGCACTGCAGGCAGACTCTGTATCAATTGAGCTACCAGGGAAGCCCATCTATGCTATTAAAGGCATATGTTTCTGGATAGTTAAGTTTAATGCATATATATGTGTTTTTTAAATCAAGTGACTTTTGTGCATACACACATGTACAGGGATGATATTAAATCAACTTATTTCAACCCTCAAAAATCAAATACCACCAAACAGGATGGGATTAGTGACCAGGAGAGATTAGATGGGAGAGGGAGTGTGAGTGTGAGAAAGATTGTGTTACTCAGTAACCAGGAAAGTCATCTTCATGTTGTTGATCTTGATTCCATGGAGACGAAGACATGTTTGGTCTCAGGGACTCTTTCTGTAGGTGAGTAAAACAGAACCAAAGGTTTAGTAGAGTCGACTGTGTGACGGCTAACAGGGGTGAGACCTCAGGCAGTAGGCTGTCCAGGGTACAGAAGCAGGTAGGTGATCCAATGTCAGAATCTGGGTGGACCTCAGTACTCCACATCTCTGTGATGTTGGAGTCCCTATGGAATTTTCCCCAGGATGGACATATGGTGGAACCTTTTAGGTACTGGACAGTCTAGGAGTAATGATTTCAGAATGCATGTTCATGGGGATGGTTCAAATTAAGATGGTTCGCAGACCCTGTGATTGGAGTAAGCACCTCTGATTCCACAAGTTTTGCCTTTGGGGGCTTCAAGAATCAATTTTTAATTTATGCTGGATTATAGTTGATTAACCATATTGTTTTACTTTCTGATCTACAGCAAATTTGTTCACACACATGTATATATGTGTGTGTGTATACACATATCAGTTCAGTTCAGTTGCTCAGTCAGGTCCAACTCTTTGCAACCCCATGAACCACAGCACACCAGGCCTCCCTGTCCATCACAAACTTCTGGAGTCCACCCAAACCCATGTCCATTGAGTCGGTGATGCCGTCCAACTATCTCATCCTCTGTCATCCCCTTCTCCTCCTGCCCTCAATCTTTCCCAGCATCAGGGTCTTTTCCAGTGAGTCATATATTCTTCTGCCTATTGTTTTCTATTATGGTTTATTGAATACAGGACATTGAATACAGTTCCCTGGGCTTTACAGTAGGTCCTTTTTGTCTATCCATCCAGTATGAAATAGTTCTTATCTCTCTGTGAATCCCAAACTCCCAATCCATCTCTTCCCCTCCCCTTAGCAATCACAAACATGTCGTCTATGTCTGTGAGTCTCTGTTTTGCAGATAAATTCATGTGTGTTATGTTTTAGAATCTGCACATAAATGATATCATATGCTATTTATCCTTCTCTCTCTGACTTACATTACTTAGTATGGGCTTCCTGGTGGCTCAGATGGTAAAGAATCTGTCTGCAATGTGGGTGACCTGGGTTTAATCACTAGGTCAGGAAGATCCCCTGGAGAAGGAAATGGCAACCCACTCCAGTATTCTTGCCTGGAAACTCTTATGGTCAGAGGACCCTGGTGGGTTCTGGTACATGGGATTGCAAAGAGCTGGATACAATTCAGCAACTAACATCCAATATTAAGGTACTTAGTATGATCATCCCTAGGTCCATCCACATTGCTGCAAGTAGTATTGTTTTGTTCTTTTTTTATGGTTGAGGAATATTCCATTGTGCCTATGCATTACATCCTTTCTCTTTACCATATTCACATGGAAGACAGTGTTTTTATTTTCATTTTGCCTCAACAGAAAAATAGAAGCCACAGTTTAGCTTAGATAAGTGTCATTCTCTGAAGCTCTTAGTTTAGAAAGTTTAAAGATCACACTAAGACAAAATTGCCTACTGAGGAGGAATATGAAATAAATACAAGTCTCAGACTGTGGTTGGAAGGCCTTAAATATTCTGTAAGAATTATGTGAGATTAAATAGTGAATCTGAAGGACACATGAGTTCTCCTTATCCCCCATTCTCCTGCAGGAGGGATGTGTGTGGACAACTGCGTGGTCTGGACTGTTGGGAGCACAAGATTCCACCAACTTGTGGGGATTCCTGCTTCTCTCTGATGACTCTGGTCTGCACATTTCCTTCAGGTTAAAACTTTTTCACCAAAGCTGCTTAGTATTAATCAGCCAACCAACTGGAAATTTAATATGACTCAGTGTAGTTCAGTTCAATCACTCAGTTATGTCCAATTTTTAGCAACTGTATAGACTGCAGCATGCCAGGCTTCCCTGTCCATCACCAACTCCCGGAGCTTGCTCAAACTCATGTCCATTGAGTCAGTGATGCCATCCAACCATCTCATCCTCTGTCGTCCCATTCTCCTCCTGCCCTCAATCTTTCCCAGCATCAGGGTCTTTTACAGTGAGTTGGTTCTTCAGATAAGGTGGCCAAAGTATTGGAGTTTCATCTTTAGTATCACTCTTTCCAATGAACACCCAGGACTCATCTCCTTTAGGATTGACTGATTGCATCCCCTTGCAGTCCAAGGGACTCTCAAGAGTCTTCTCCAACACCACAGTTCAAAAGCATCAATTCTTCGGTGCTCAGCTTTCTTTCTGGTTCACCTCTCACATCCATACATGACTACTGGAAAAACCATAGCTTTAACTAGACAGACATTTGTAGGTAAAGTAATGTCTCTGCTTTTTAATATGCTGTCTATAGCTTTTCTTCCAAGAGCCTCTTTAAATTTCATGGCTGCAGTCAACATCTACAGTGATTCTGGAGACCCCAAAAATAAACTCTCTAGCTGTTTCCACTGTTTCCCCATCTATTTCCCATGGAGTGCTGGGACCAGATGCCATGATCTTAGTATACTGAATGTTGAGCCTTAAGCCAACGTCTTCACTCTCTTCTTTCACTTTCATCAAGAGGCTCTTTCGTTCTTTGCTTGCTGCCATAAGGGTAGTATCATCTGCATATCTGAGGTTGTTGATGTTTCTCCCAGCAATCTTGATTCCAGCATATGTTTCATCCAGCCCAGCATTTTTCATGATGTACTCTGCATATAAGTTAAATAAGCAAAATGACAATATACAGCTTTGACATACTCCTTTTCCTATTTGGAAACAGTCTGCTGTTCCATGTCCAGTTCTAACTGTTGCTTCCTGACCTGCATATAGATTTCTCATGAGGCAGGTCAGGTGGTCTGGTATTCCCATCTCTTTCAGAATTTTCCACAGTTTATTGTGATCCACACAGTCAACGGCTTTGGCCTAGTCAATAAAGGAGAAATAGATGTTTCTCTGGAACTCTCTTGTTTTTTGGATGATCCAGCAGATGCTGGCAATTTGATCTCTGGTTCGTCTCCTTTTTCTAAATCCAGCTTGAATATCTGGAAGTTCACAGTTCACATATTGCTGAAGCCTGGCTTGGAGAATTTTGAGCATTACTCTGCTAGCATGTGAGATGAGTGCAATAGTGTGGTAACTTGAGCATTCTTTGGCATTGCCTTTCTTTGGGATTGGAATGAAAATTGACCTTTTCCAGTCCTGTGGCCACTGCTGAGTTTTTCAAATTTGCTGGCATATTGAATGTAGCACTTTCACAGCATCATCTTTCAGGATTTGAAATAACTCTACTGGAATTCCATCACCTCCACTAGCTTTGTTCACAGTATAGCTTCCTAAGGCCCACTTGACTTCGCATTCCAGGATGTCTGGTTCTAGGGGATTGATCATATCATTGTGATATTCTGGGTCATTAAGACCTTTTTTGTACAGTTCTTCTGTGTATTCTTGCCACCTTTTCTTAATATCTTCTGCTTCTGTTAGTTCCATACCGTTTCTGTCCTTTATTGAGTCCATGTTTGCATGAAATGTTCCCTTGGTATCTCTAATTTTCTTGAAGAGATCTCTAGTCTTTTCCATTCTATTGTTTTCCTCTATTTCTTTGCATTGATCACTGAGGAAGGCTTTCTTATCCTTCCTTGGTATTCTTTGGAACTCTGCATTCAAATGGGCATATCTTTCCTTTATTCCTTTGCTTCTTCTCACAGCTATTTGTAAGGCCTCCTCAGGCAGCCATTTTGCTTTTTTACATTTCTTTTTCTTGGGGACGGTCTTGATTCCTGTCTCCTGTACAATGGCATGAACTTCCGTCCATAGTTCATCAAGCACTCTGTCTATCAGATCTAGTCCCATAAATCTATTTCTCACTTCCACTATATTATTGTTAGGGATTTGATGTAGGTCATTCCTGAATGGTCTAGTGGTTTTCCCCAGTTTCTTCATTTTATGTCTGAATTTGGCAATAAGGAGTTCATAATCTGAGCTACAGTCATCTCCCGGTCTTGTTTTGCTGACTGTATAGAACTTCTCCATCTTCGCTGCAAAGAATACAATCAATCTGATTTAGGTGTTGACCATCTGGTGATGTCCATGTGTAGAGACTTCTCCTGTGTTGTTGGAAGAGGGTGTTTGTTATGACCAATGCATTCTCTTGGCAGAACTCTATTAGCCTTTGCCCTACTTCATTCCATACTCCAAGGCCATATTTGCATGTTACACCAGGTCTTTCTTGACTTCCTACTTCTGCATCCCAGTCCCTTTTAATTAAAAGAACATCTTTTTAGGGTGTTAGTTCTAGAAAGTCTTGTAGGTCTTTATAGGATCATTCAACTTCAGGTTCTTCAGAATTACTCTTCAGGGCATAGGCTTGGATTACCATGCTATTGAATGGTTTGTCTTGGAAATGAACAGAGACCATTTTGTCATTTTTGAGATTGCATCCTAGTATTGCATTTCAGATTCTATTGTTGAGTATGATGGCTACCCCATTTCTTCTAAGGGATTCTTGTCCACAATAGTAGATATAGTGGTCATCTGAGTTAAATTCATCCATTGCAGTCCATTTTAGTTTACTGATTTCCTAAAATTTTGATATTCAGTCTTGCCATCACCTGTTTGACCACTTCCAATTTGCCTTGATTCATGGACCTAACATTCCAGCTTCCTAAGCAATATCTCTCTTTACAGCAATGGAGCTTGCTTCCATCACTAGTCACATCCACAACTGGGTGTTGTTTTTACTTTGGCTCCATCTCTTCATTCTTTCTGGAGTTATTTCCCCACTGATCTCCAGTAGCATATTGGGCACTTACTGACCTGGGGAGTTGATCAGGCAAAAATATTGAAGTGGTTTTTCATTCCCTTTCTTGAGTAGACCACATTTTGTCAGAACTCTCCACCATAACCCGTCCATCTTGGACGGCCTTACAAGGCAAGGCTCATAGTTTCATTGAGTTAGACAAGGTTGTGGTCCATGAGATTAGATTGGTTAGTTCTCTGTGATTCTGGTTTTCAGTCTGCCTGCCCTCTGATGGAGAATAAGAGGCTTGTGGAAGCTTCCTGATGGGATAGACTGACTGAAGGAAAACTGGGTCTTTTTCTGATGGGTGGGGCCATACTCAGTAATTCATTAATCCAATTTTCTATTGATGGGTGGAACTGTGTTCTCTCCCTGCTATTTACCTGGGGCCAAACTCTGGCGGGCTCCATAAAGGACAAATGGTATGGACCTAACAGAAGCAGAAGATATTAAGAAGAGGTGGCAAGAGTACAAAGAAGAGCTGTAGAAAAAAGATCTTCATGGCCCAGATAATCATGATGATGTGATCACTCACCTAGAGCCAGACATCCTGGAATGTGAAGTCAAGGGGGCCTTAGAAAACATCACTACAAACAAAGCTAGTGGAGGTGATGGAATTCCATTTTTTGGAGCTATTTCAAGTCCTCAAAGATGATGCTGTGAAAGTGCTACACTCAATATGCCAGCAAATTAGGAAAACCCAGCAGTGGCCACAGGACTGGAAAAGGTCAATTTTCATTCCAATCCCAAAGAAAGGCAATGCCCCAATGCTCAAACTACCGCACAACTGCACTCATCTCACACGCTAGTTAAATAATGCTCAAAATTCTCCAAGCCAGTCTTCAGCAATATGTGAATCGTGAACTTCCAGGTGTTCAAGCTGGATTGAGAAAAGGCAGACAAACCAGAGATCAAATTGCCAGCATCCGCTGGATCATCCAAAAAACAAGAGAGTTCCAGAGAAACATATATTTCTCCTTTATTGACTATGCCAAAGCTTTCAACTGGGTGGATCACAATAAACTGTGGAAAATTCTTCAAGAGATGGGAATACCAGACCACCTGACCTGCCTCTTGAGAAACCTGTATGCAGATCAGGAAGCAACAGTTAGAACTGGACATGGAACAACAGGCTGGTTCCCAATAGGAAAAGGAGTATGTCAAAGCTGTATATTGTCACTTTTCCTATTTAACTATATGCAGAGTACATCATGAGAAATGCTGGGCCAGATGAAGCACAAGCTGGAATCAAGATTGCCGGGAGAAATATAAATAACCTCAGATATGCAGATGACACCACCCTTATGGCAGAAAGTGAAGAGGAACTAAAAAGCCTCTTGATGAAAGTGAAAGAGGAGAGTGAAAAAGTTGGCTTAAAGCTCAACATTCAGAAAACTAAGATCATGGCATCTGGTCCCATCACTTCATGGGAAATAAATGGGGAGACAGTGGAAACAGTGTCAGACTTTAGTTTTGGGGGCTGCAAAATCACTACAGATGATGACTGCAGCCATGAAAGTAAAAGATGATTACTCCTTTGAAGGAAATTTATGACCAACCTAGATAGCATATTAAAAAGCAGAGACATTAGTTTGTCAACAAAGGTCTGTCTAGTCAAGGCTATGATTTTTCCAGTAGTCATGTATGGATGTGAGAATTGGACTGTGAAGAAAGCTGAGCACCAAAGAATTGATGCTTTTGAACTGTGGTGTTGGAGAAGACTCTGGAGAGTCACTTGGACTGCAAGGAGATCCAACCAATCCATCCTAAAGGAGATCAGTCCTAGGGGTTCATTGGAAGGACTGATGCTGAAGCTGAAACTCCAATCCTTTGGCCACCTCATGCAAAGAGTTGACTCATTGGAAAAGACCCTGAGGCGGGGAGGGATTGGGGGCAGCAGGAGAAGGGGACATCAGAGGATGAGATGGTTGGATGGCATCACTGACTTGATGGACATGAGTTTGAGTAAATTCCGGGAATTGGTGATGGACAGGGAGGCCTGGAGTGCTGTGATTCATGGGGTCGCAAAGAGTTGGACACGACTGAGTGATTGAACTGACTGAAACTGTGGTGGAGGTAATAAATTTAATGGCGACCTCCTTCAAAATATCCCACTCATGTTCTGCTACACCCAGAGCCCCCAATCCTGCAGGAGGCCTCCACCATCCCGTGCCTCAGCCAGAGACTCCTGGACACCCACAGGCAAATCCGGAACAGTCTACTGTGGGGTCACTGCTCCTTTTTCCTCAGTCCTTTTGCACAGGATTCTGTTGTGCCCTCCAAGAGACTACTTCTCAGTCTTGTTATGTTCTCGCAGCTCTACTGTGGGGTTAACTGTGACCTCCTCCAAGAGAACTTATGCCGTACCCAAGTCTGCTGCACCCAGAGTCCCTGTCCCTGCGGCAGACCACCGCCGACTGGTACCTCCACAGGAGATGCTCAAACACAGTCTGTCTCAGTCTCTTGGGTTTCCTGGGACCTCATGCCCACAAGGTTTGCTTGAGTCCTTGGATCATCTCTGGAGGGAATGGGGTTTGATTCAAACACGAATTTGCCCCTGGTACCATCTCTTTGGGGCTTCTCCTTTGCCCTTGGACATGGGGTATCTCCTCAGATACTCAGATAGGCTGCCAGACACAGAGTGTCAGGGTTAATCTCTTAAGAAACGTTGAAAAGCACTGCCTTGCATAAACAAATCAAAATATTCTTAAACATCATATAATTACATATGCATTAATGTTTATGTATATATGTGTGTGTGTGTGACTGTATGAACTTGTGATAAATATTACCAAAAAAAGGATTATCACCACAAATCCAGAAGACAAAAAACATGACAAAACTATAAACAAATGCTGTTATTCAAATTAACACTCAATATGAAATTTACACATTACCTAAAAATATGTTGCTAAAATTAAAACGCAATGAAACAGAAACTTTTGAATGTCCTTTATCTATTAAAGAAATTGAGCACAATGTTCCAGAAATCTGCAGGGCAAGAAGATTTAATTGAAAAATTTTCAAGAGGTAAAGGAGAAATATCACTGGACTCAGACAAAGCCCTCCATGTGATCATACGAGTTAAAATTAAAGTACTTTCTACTCAAATTTGATTCTTAATGTCCTAGACAGAATTAGGTACTTCTGAAAGTTTTCATTAAAACATAGATATGCAGAGAAAACCATAATTTCAAAATGTACATGCGCAACAATGTACATTAGAAGTATGTACAATAGCCAGGGCACGGAAGTGACCTAAATGTTTACCAATAGAACAATGGTTAAAGGAAAATTTCTAACAACTCTGTACACATATGAATGTTTTTTCATTAATGCACAAACATACTAACCTACTGGAAAGATGTCTCTGTTTTACACATACATGAGAATTAAAATATAAAAACAGTCATATTTTTGTTTATTTCAAATACTAATATTTTTACAGATTCTGTGGATTCATAGAGATCTAATGTATGAATCCAATTTCTTATATTTCCCCCTATGGATATTTCATAGCTACTAGACTGTAAAATTTATTTCTAAATGATTTACCACCACAAGCAACAAATCAGTTAATGGTTTTTGTATGTATCCATGGTTTTATAATTTCTTTTAATAAAATGCTTCTTCAAAGTGAATGCACTTCTAGAAACTTCCCTGTGGGTCCAGTGGTTAGAACTTCACCTTCCAATAAATAGGCTCCAGGTCCCAACACTGATCAGGAGCTAAGACCTTATATGTATCATGTTAAAAAAAAAAAACCCAAGAAACAAAACATGAAATAGAAACAATATTGTAACAAATTCAATAAAGACTTTAAAAGGGGTCCACATTAAAAAAAAAATCTCAATAAAAAAAAGAGTGAATGGACTTGTAGAATTTTGATAGATAAACCAACCAAGGGGATTTTTCAAAACACATCTGTACTTTTTTTATCTCAAGTCATATTTTGTTCTTCTCACAGATTCACACTTAACTCACTCATCCAACTATCCTCAGAGCATCACTGAAAACCATCTCTATGGAAATATTCCTTTCCTCTGAAATAGGACCAAACACACTCTAGTTCTCACCTTTCTGTATTCTTCATCCTACAACATATAAAGAGGGAGAGGGGAGCGAAAAAGCTGACTTAAAACTCAACATTCAGAACACTAAAATCATGGCATCTTGGTTACATCACTTCATGGCATATAGATGGGGAAACAATGGAAATAGTAAAAACTTTATTTTCTCGGGCTACAAAATCACTGAGAACGGTGACTACACCCATGATATTAAAAGATACTTGCTCCTTGGAAGAAAAGCTATGACAAACTTAGACAGCACATTAAAAAGCAGAGAAATTATTACTTTGCCAACAAAGTCCATATAGTCAAAGTTATGGTCTTTCCAGTACTCACGTATGGATGTGAGAGTTGGACCATAAAGAAGACTGAGTGCTGAAGAACTGATGCTTTCTAACTGTGGTGTTGGAGAAGACTCTTGAGAGTCCCTTGGACTGAAAGGAGATCCAAACAGTTCATCCTAAAGAGAATAACCCTGAATATTCATTGGAAAGATTGATGCTGAAGCTGAAGCTCCAATACTTTGGCTACCTGATGGGAAGAGCTGATTCATTGGAAATGACTGGGTGGCTGAGAAAGATTGGAGGCAGGAGGAGAAGGGGACAACACAGGATGATATGGTTGGATGGCATCACCAACTCAATGGACATGAATTTGAGCAAGCTCCGGGAAATGGTGAAGGACAGGGAAGCCTGGTGTTCTGCAGTACATGGGGTCACAAAGAGTCAGACACCACTGAGCTACTGAACAACAACAAAATTGGCAATCATCTGTTAGCTGCTATTAGTATGTATCTGTCTGCTTTCACAGGAAGACAGCTCATTGGATGAATTACTGAGTCTATCTGCTTTCTGCTGAATCCTGAGGCTTAGTCTCTTATCGGCATTGAATCTATATTTACTGAATTCATGCCAAAGCATGAAGAGGAGGAATGTACAGAACATACATTCTTTATGAGCACATGTAGGTAAATGTTTACAGCACACTGTACTGAACTTATTCTCTAGCCTGTTCCTGTCTGATAAAGGAGAAATCGAGACATTCTGTGGACAATGAAACTTCACAATTCCTATACAAATGATCTTAATAATAGCACACTTTTGTCAAGGGCAAGGTCAACAGACTGACTGACTGAAATACCCAGAACAGAATTAACATGTGCCATTCAGCCAGACTAACATGTGTGATGAAAAGAAAACAGATACTGATTAATAAATACCAGTACAGAAACATAAAACCAAAGGTGCACAGTGGTGAGAAACAATGGTACCTTTCTCTATGGGACCTGTCCTCTCTGATATCTGTAGAAAATTTGGTCCTGTCCACGTCAACCTGCAATCCTAAAAGTTTTCCCAAGTATTAGGAAGGTCATGGACACATGACTTTTGCTTCTTTTCACTTCTCTCTGTTTCTCTCCAGCTGGAGAGCTTCGAGAGATTTTCAATGGCAAATACAAGCTCAAAGAAAGTGATGATTTATAGCACGAAAACTTGACTTTAAGTATAGATGTTACTTCCTCTACTCACATTGCATGTTATCTGTCATTTGCTTGGGCTGTGCGCACCTCAAAGTGTTTCCCTGACATTTAATGGAAAAAGGGTCAGTCTTTCCTGAGTCAGACTAAGAGGGCACCTTAGGAAGCTATACTGAAATTGTACAACTTGGGTAACTATTTACAGGAGTCCCTGCTCTGTGTCACCCTTCTTCTAGGTGGGGACGCCCATGAGAACAATATGTGTGTCTTCCTTCCGCCTTTGTACATTCCTGTTTGTCTTACTGAACTTACTGACGTATTTCCCTGACATCACAGTTCTCACGACAAACAGTGGCAGAGTCAGGGTTCTGGGTGACCTCTAGACACACCTGGGCCAGTGCCCCCTGGCCTTCTAGAGCCTTCTTCCTTGTCCACTGGATACTGCTGAATACAACCTTTTCTACCATATGCCCATACATCTAATGACCCTTGGACAATGGTTCTGGATCCCAGTCCTTAACATATCCTTCGGTCTTTGTTTTGACTAAGAAATGCCCCTTATATATATACACACATGGTGGCCCACATTTGCCCATCACAAGCCAAAATCCCCAAAGAAACACCCTGACTTATTCATTCACCAGCTCTAGCAATGGGGACTGAAACAACACTAAAGTGCAAAGGCCATGATGATGTTGAAGTTACTCATCAGTAGTTGAAGACTGATTTAAAAAGAACAGAGGATGATAAAGTGGGGAAGAAGAAAGAGTAAGGGGGTGTGGGGATGTCACACTGGATGGAGAACCACGTCCCGTACAAATCTACATGTTCCCATGAGGACCGAGGCTTCATTCTGGGTCAGAGCAGCAGAGTAACTCAGGTGATTCAGGATTTCTCAGCCTCTCTGTGGTGGACATGTGATGGGACAATTCTCTGTCAGGTGCTGTCCTGCATATTGTAGGCTGTTTAGCATCCTGTTTCATTTCTAACACCCAGATGGAAGGTGTCACCACCCACCTCTTGCACTGTCACAACCAAACATGACAAGTGTCTCTCCTGAGGCGGGGGGCACAGGCTTCTTCTGAACCAGCAACAACAACTACCTTCTCTGGGGTTACTGAGCATGTACTCAATTGAGAGTCACCATGTAGAGAAACTGTGGAAATTTCTGAAAGAGATGGGAATACCAGACCACCTGACCTGCCTCTTAAGAAATCTGTATGCAGGTCAGGAAGCAACAGTTAGAACTGGACATGGAACAACAGGCTGGTTCCAAATAGGAAAAGGAATACTTCAAGGCTGTATATTGTCACCCTGCTCATTTAACTTATATGCAGAGTACATCATGAGAAACCCTGAGTTGGATGAAGCACAAGCTGCAATCATGATTGCTGGGAGAAATATCAATAACCTCAGATATGCAGATGGCACCACCCTTACAGCAGAAGGTGAAGAAGAACTAAAGAGCTTCTTGATGAAAGTGAAAGAGGAGAGGGAAAAAGTTGGCTTAAAGCTCAACATTCAGAAACCTAAGATCATGGCATCTGGTCCCATCACTTTATGGCAAATAGATGGAGAAACAGTGGAAACCATGGCTGATTTTATTTTTTGGACTCCAAAATCACTGCATATGCTGACTGCAGCCATGAAATTAAGAGACGCTTACTCCTTGGAAGGAAAGTTGTGACCAACCTAGACAGCATATTAAAAAGCAGAGACATTACTTTGCCAATAAAGGTCTGTCTAGTCAAGGCTATGGTTTTTCCAATAGTCATGTATGGATGTGATAGTTTGACTATAAGGAAGGCTGAGTGTTGAAGAACTGATGCTTTTGAACTGTGGTGTTGGAGAAGACTCTTGAGAGTCCCTTGGACTGCAAGGAGATCCAACCAGTCCATTCTAAAGGAAATCAGTCCTGAATATTCATTGGAAGGACTGATGTTGAAGCTGAAACTCCAATACTTTGGCCACCAGATGTGAAGAGCTGACTCACTGAAAAAGACCGTGATGTTGGGAAAGATTGAATCCTGGAGGAGGAGGGGACAACAAAGAATAAGATGGTTGGATGACATCACCCACTCAACGGACATGAGTTTGAGTAAACTCTGGGAGTTGGTGATGGACAGGGAGGCCTGGCCTGCTGCAGTCTATGGGTTCGCGAAGAGTCAGACAACTTAACTTAACTGAAGTAGAGAATGTCTCCAGGATCAGACCTTAAAAGATGGGCTTGCGGTTCTTTCTTTCAACTTAGATTCTAAGTACTTTCAACCTTGGTCAGGAGTCCATGAGGAAACCTGTGTGCTGTTGGTGACCAAGGTCACAAGTTTCCTTGTGTTGTTTAGATAGGAGTTGCATAATCTAAGACATAAAAATGGTGATCACGGAGAAAAAGGAAAGTAAGACAAAATGAATAAACTGGGAAAGAGAGGCTTCGTCATTCCAGAAAACTGGAGGATCGGAGGAGACATCAGGAAGATGTACCAAGCATGGTTTATCATTATTAGTTGGGGGATTATAAGATTATTGTTTGAGTAAGGTGATTCTTCTTTATTTATCAATTTGTTACCAAATTTTTGGTCAATATTTATGAAGGGGACTTTGGATTAAAGGTCTTATGACTTCCTTTAGTTACAAACAAACGGGACTGCTTAAGCCTGTTGCAATAACCTCTTGGAGAGATTGTGTTTAATCCCCTATTGATTGACAGTTAGAAAGGTCTTCCTGAGGTGGGGTGGTCCGAGAACACACTCCCAGGCGACACATGTTGGTAAGAATCTAAAAGGAAAAACTGAGAAAGTTGGATGTGCCTAAGGAGAGAGATAAGGATGATGCTGGGTGGATAAGAGGTGTGAGCTGGGATCATACTTCTGTTAAAGTGATCTGAATCAGGATGACCCTGGCGGTCCAAGGGTTAAGGCTCAACACATCCACTACCTGAGGTATGATGCCACCCCTGGTTGGGGAACTAAGATCCCTGGTTGAGAAAAAGAAAGAAAAAATGCAAAGTAGAGATTCTTTACTATCAAGTGACCTTGATAGTAAATAGATGTATAGAGTTAGGAAATTTCCTTTTTTCTTTTAAATTCTACAAGTTACAAGAAATACAGTCCTGCTTTTTTGCTCCCTTAGAAACCATTGAGGCAATGAGTAAATGATATATCACAGATTAGATGGATAAAGGATGTCTTGAAGGGGAGAGATGGACAGAATTGCCGACATGCCTTTTTCAGACACGAGGGTAAGGGGCATTTGGACGGAATCCCCTCTTAGCTATAAGGAAGACAGAGCCCACAGTGGGGCAGGAAGAGGTTGTAAACACTTTGTGCTGACGTGTTCCTCCTCTCAGAGAAGCAGGAGGTTTTCCAAAGGTCTCTTCAGAAATACTTTTAACTTTGTTAAATCACATACTCAACTCAACTTTCGAAAATAAATTTTAGGCTATCTCCTAAATGTTAATGAAACAATACAGGAGTTGGAGATATGTACCTTGGACAGCTTATCCCAGCTTTACCTCAGGATACAAAGGCAAATAAATATTCCTGGTCTTGAAATATCAGAGTGTATTGTGATATCTCAGTCATTCTAGATGTCACATGTCCAGATCCTCTTAAGCTCTTAAAACAACCCTCATGATAAAGATAACAAAATGATATGGCAGCCGATCCCTGCCAAGCAGGATGCTGAAAATGACTTCTGTGTAACCTTGGGCTTAGGAGGAACAACCATTGGTTTGTGACACGTCACACCAACATGATGATCCTATAAAAAGTGGCACAATTCCCATCGTCTCCAGGCACTGGGACACACTCAGTCTCGACAGACGAAGGACCACAGAGACAAGATGAAGGTTCTCTTCCTGACCCTTTTCCTTGCTGTGGTTTGTGCTGCACAAGAGGAGGAAGCTGAGCAAAGCCTTTCAGAGGTACCAGGGACGGTCTGATCTGGGAGGAGGCCTTGGGTGTGTGGGTGTCTGTGTGTGTCCGTTTTGTAGTTTTGATATGTGGACCCACGAGCCGATCCGTCTCCCTTCGACTCAATACTCCTCCGTTAACTGACTCTAGACATGCTCCGTTTGGTCTCTGTATCACCTCTACTGTGTGTTAACTGACTCTCATGCATTTTTACTAGTCTTGTAACAGAAAAAGAGGATCAGCCAAACAGCTGTTGATTTTGAGATCTTGTGTTTGACATGAGACCTCAAGCGATCTCAGAAATGTCTCAATTCCCTCTTTTACTCTGAGTCAGTTTTGCATTGTTTCATAAATCCTGCTTTGTCCAGTTAAGGTAGGTAATGTGTGCTGACTTGCACTGGGGGTGGGAAACTCGTGAGTGATGATGCTGGATGAAATAAAAAGATAAGGACTACACTTTCTAAGGTGAATTTTGATTTCAGCTTTCAGGACAATGGAGAACAGTGTACATTGGATCCACTAACCCAAAGAAAATCCAGGAGAATGGACCATTCAGGACTTACTTCCGTAAACTCGTGTTTGATGATGAAAAAGGCACAGTAGACTTCTACTTTTATGTCAAGTAAGTAAAAATAACCAAGAAGGAAAACACATATGTAAAAAATCAGACACAATTGAGCAGCTATCACACACACACACAAACACACTTTTGAATTTTCATATGGCTAATCTTTCTGAAATCAACTTTATTGAAGTGAGCATGTGGCTTGCTAAGTCGTTTCAGTAGAGTCTGACTCTTTGCAAACCTATGGCCTGTAGACCACCAGGCTCCTCTGTCCATGGGGATTCTCCAGGCAAGAATACTGGAGTGGATTGCCATGCCCTCCTCCTGGGCATCTTGCTAATCCATGGATTGAACCTGCATGTCTTATGTCTCCTGCATTGGCAGGTGGGTTCTTTACCACTTGCGCCTCCTATGATAATGAGCAATTATTATATGCACCTTTGTAAAAGGCATAGGGCTTCCCTGGTGGCTCAGATGGTAAAGAATTTGCCTGCAGTGCAAGAGAACTGAGTTTGATCCTTGGGTCAGGAAGATCCCCTTGAGAAGGAAATGGCAACCCACTCCGATATTCTTGCCTGGAGAATTCCATGGACAGAGAAGCCTGGTGGGCTATGGTCCATTGGGTTGCAAAGCATCAGATGTGACTGAACAACTAATTTTTTCTTTTGTGGAGGGCATAGTTCAATGTGTTTTGACAGGCGCACATCTTTTCTGTGAACTCCACTGCACAGATACCAAATTTCTCCATCTCTGCCCAAACTCTCCTTTTCTTCAACATTAGATATCTACCCACTGAGCCACAGGTTAACGACAGATCTGCTTATTGTCTCCTCTCTTACAACTTCAGATGACAAGATTACCCAGTGGAGATAAAACAAAGAACATTCTAAGCATATGTCTACTTTTTTCATAACTTCAACCACCTTGTATATATTTTGTTTTTAAGGCGTAATGGAAAATGGAAGGATGTACATGTCACGGGAACAAAGCTTGATGGTGGCACTTTTGCTGTTGAGTGTAAGTATGACTGCTTCACTGGTCAGAGTACCTTTGGGTAGAAATCTTGGCACGACTTCCTTCAGTAACCCCACACACCTGAATTCTACTCCTATTAACAATTAAAGGGGTGAGCAGGCTCCAGTCCTTAGGATATCCAAGCACTTTACTTTGTCATGAGACAACGATTCAAACACATGACTTGGAGGTCCCCTCCCAATCAGGAGTGTTAGCCCCTGAGTATAACATGTGTAGGCCTGTATTTTACATGGTTCTCAGACAGTTTACAACAGCCTTAGGAATTGATGTCTCAAGGGGTCTATCTTGAGTCTGCACATCAGTGTCAGTCACTTTTCTCAAACAGTTTTAAATGTCTTAATCCATCCAAGGTGCAGAGGATGAACTTGAACCCAAGGAAATCATCTTGAGTTCAACCATAAAGGAAGTTGTTGGTCAAAGCAGTAGGGACGCTGGCTAAAATTTTTAAGTTCTTTATAATGGCCCTAAACTACCTTCCTAATTTTAAACATCCTAAGGGGTACATATTTGACTACAATTTAAATGTACCAGCATGTGATGACAACCCGTGCCTAAATGAAACACTGGCACAATGCTTATACGATGAACACAAATCAGTGACATTTATGCCTGAAAAATTTCCTGGATGGCTTTTAATATTTGACAACTTTTAAATTATGCTTTCATTTTCTTATTCTGATATTATTTTTTCCTTTGGCTAAATCTCAGTGCTTCTGCTGTCTTTACTTTTCTCCAGTTTTGCAAGCCTTTTTAGCTGCAGTTTTTACAGAGTGACTAAAGAAGAGAGAGATAGATTATAACCCCTTCTTATAAGGTCTCTTGGGGATCAGCAAGTGCTACCCCACAAGTGCATTTTGGGGACTGTGAGGAGTACCCACATCAAGCCTAGCATGAGTAGTGGCCTTGATAGGATAAGATAAGATAGGTTTAATAAGATAGCTTTGCTCTCACTGTTCCATCGCCTTCATTAACGTCACAGCCAATCCAGTGATGCTGCAGTGTCCACCTTGCGGAAGTCATGGTCAACCACAGGTAGTCACTGATCATCTCAGGGCCTGCATAATCTGACTTCAGTTGTCTCAACATGACCCCAGGCTCTAGACTCATGGTAGGCTTGGGCACATTGCATGCAACATCTAGGGGCTGTGAGACTATGATGCTGCTTTGGCCACTATTTTTTCCCTCCTTCTCCATCACACTAATAATTTTCAGTGTTTCAGACACTGAGCAATGGTGTGGGCATGTTTCAGGTACACAGATGGGTGGTTTTATCTCCCGTCTTTCTTAGTGATTACTTAGGTGTGATGGAAGCCAGAAGAGAGAATGAACATAGAGGGTGTAGAGGTGACACGCAGTAGGTCAGAGTTGCTTCTTGTCCAGAGACGTGGGTCAGAGTGGACAGGCAGGGCAGAGAGGAGGGGCAGGGATCCAGGTGGGGACGGAGCTCACTGCCCGCACTTCCCAGCAGGTGCACTCTCTTCACACCAACAGGCATGTCATACCCCAAACTGAGGGGCAGAGGAAGCACAATAACTAATGCGAAGTGTTCCTAAAGTTGTCTGGCACAGTCTAGGCACTCAAGAACACATTTTTTTTTCTTTCATTAACTATTTTTAAAATGTGATAATTATAATTTTAATATGCATATTAATTATTTAAATAGCAGCTCTATAAAGCATCTCAAATAGTCCCAAATTTCTTTTTTTTTTTTTAAATTACTTTTAAACAGACCGCCAGTCCAAGTTCGTAGCATGAGAGAGGGTGCTCAGGTCTGCTGTACTGGGATGATACCCAGAGGGATGGGATGGGGAGGGAGGTGGGAGGGGGGCTCAGGATGGGGAACACATGGACACCCATGGCTGATTCATGTCAATGTATGGCAAAACCACTACAGTATTGTAAAGTAAGTAGCCTCCAATTGAAATAAATAAATTAAATTAAATAAATAAAAATTTGCTTTTGATTGGAGGATAATTGCTTTACAGTGCTATGTTAGTTTCTGCTGTACATCAATCAGGTATACGTATACATATGTCCCGTCCCCCTCGAGCCTCCCTTCCCTTCCCCCACCCCACTCCTCAAGGTCATCACAGAGCACCAAGTTGAGCTCCCTCTGCTATCCGGCAGCTTCCCGCTAGCTCTCTGTACTACACATAGTAGTGTGTACATGTCAATGCTACTCTCTGAAATGGTAAGTTGACTTTGGCCCTAAAGAAAAATCAGTTCCTGGCTGGAATAACAGAGATACAAATAATTTTGGATCTTGGATTGGACAAGACACTCCTGTTTAAAAAAAAAAAATCCTGTTGGGTTCATTAGAGCACATGTCGTAGAAGACACCTGAGTAAGAGGGCAAGGAGTTAGTTGTATGAGAAGGTGGGAATAAGGAAAAATCTTGACTGCTCCTACTCTCCTTGCTGCCATAGAAGCTGTAGGATTCAGCCTACCTATGGAGTGAAACACACATCAATATAGGACGTACTATTGCTATTACTCCCAATTTGCCATGATGAATCTAACTGAAAATAGATTAAGGTGGAGTCATATATATGCCTGTTCTCTCTCTCACAGATGAGGGTCAAAATGAATTTAAAGTTATCTCTGTGTCAAAAACGCATCTGGTAGCACATAACGTCAACGTGGATGATGACGGCAACAGGACAGAATTGACCGGACTATTCGGTATGCATGACGTCCTCCTCTTCACATTGACATTGTCATGTAGCACTTCCATTGTCAGTGCTGTTATCCATAAAATCATTAAGTGGTGATGATGTCTATTATGCAGCCCACAGAACCTAGATCTTTTTGTTCATGGAGATAAGGACCCTGGAACAAAATCTACCAAGAAAGAGGAGCTCATAGGGTTTGAGGAGATCATATCATCAGATATTTCTAAACAATTCCCATTTGCTGAATTTAAAAATAACAAATGAGCTTTAGTGGAAATAGTTTTTTGTTTAAATTTTTCATTGAAGGAAAATTCTTGTGTTGGTTTCTAGTTTTTTTTTTTTTTTAACACTTTAATTAATTTCAAGATATGGCTATAAGGAAACTACTCTCATTTGTTGAGTTTATACCAGTTTCTCAATTGACTCTAAGACTTGGAACAGAAACTTTTATTTTTAATCTTTCTCCTGTGCAATTTTTCAAATGTTCTGCTATTATGAACACTGACATAAGCCCAGATACCTACATAGAAGCACTGAGAGGAGAGTACACCATTGGAACAACATATGTCTGGTTAAGGAAAGATTCTGAGCAGAATAGTGGGTTAATTAAAGGATAAAGCATCTCCCATTTTCATGTGTGATGAGGTGAGTGCATGTCTATCAGGGGAGAACTCTGCTTGCTTTTTATTTGGGTCAGAACAAGACCCGAGTGGCAGGTACAGATACTCGGAAGTTGGTCAGCAAGCAGGTCAGTTCCATACTGTGATGGATGAAGCCCCCAGATCCATGGAACTCCTGTGAGTCTTTGGGGCCCTCCTGCTGGTGCTGGGGTGTGGCTCTAGTTACAGAGTTGGATGGGGATTAGTTCTTCAGACAGGCAGCAGACATCTGAGTCATGAAATGGTAACTGAGACTTAATTTATATTAAGTGAAGATCTGACTTGGACACTCCACTTCTTGTTCTGCACTCAGAATGGGTTCTGAGGGGCAAAATTCTGCCTTCTATGTGATGTTTTTCAGTTAAATTGAATGTTGAAGAGGAAGGCTTGGAGAAATTCAGGCAGCTGACAGAACAGAAAGGAATTGAGGAGAAAAATGTTGTGAATTTCATCGAAAATGGTAATGGAATTCTATTTTTTCCCAAGGATATCATTCACCTTATATGAAAATATACTCTCAGGAAACAAATCAATTTATTTGATATCTATTTCTCCATAAATATTATTTCGTATAATCTGGTACTTGAAACAAAACAAAACAGTCTTGGAAATCCTGTGGAATGGTACTAATTGGATCTTTCTTCCCTATCCATTTGATTTCCCCCCAGAAGACCATCCTCACTCTGGGTGACAAGGTCAGAACAAACATCAGTGTAAGTGAAAATAGTCTCTTACTAATACTGTTCCATTAAATAAATAAATATGCATGGTGATTTCATATCTGCCAAATTTTGTAGATAACAATGATTTTTGGCCCCACAACGTACATTTGATCACTAGAGAAATATCTCTGTCACAGCAGGTAATTTCTCTTCTCTCAAGCCATATTAAATTGCCACTTGGTTGGTTGATTCATCCTGAGCAGTTTTGATGAGAAAGTCTTATCCTGCAGGAATCTTGCAGACCAGAGTCTTCAGGGAGAAGGAGGAATGACCACGAGTTGGCGGAAACTTAACTAGCTTTCTCCTCAGTCCTGACCTCGTGGTTGTCCACATATATCCCTCCTCTAAGAGAAACAGGATTAAAGGGTGCTCACATTGACTACAGGAAAAGTGTTCAATCTCATATAATTCTGACAGAACCAGTAGAGGTCTTCCAGTCACACTGTCTGAAACATGCATATGAGTTCTACCCCACCTTCACAAGATGATTTTCTTGAAATGAAATCGTTAAACTTTCTAAACTAAGACAGCCTCAGAAAATGACACACATCTAGGATAAAGTGTGGCTTTTAATTTCCTGTTGAGAAAGAAATGAAAGGAAAAAAGCAAAGACAAACACTAGCTTCCAGCCAAATATGATAAGAAAGATGTGGTACATATATTCAATGGAATGTTAGTCAGTCATAAAAAGGAATTAATGGCATTTGCAGCCACATGGATGGACTGAGACATGATCAAACTGAGTGAAGTCAGAAAGGGAAAGACAAATATCCCATGACATCACACATATGTGGAATCTAAAATAGGATGTGTGAAAATCTCTCAGTCGTGTCTGACTCCCTGTGACCACATGGACTGTAGTCCATGGAATTCTCCAGGCCAGAATACTGGAGTGGGTAGCTTTTCCCTTCTCTAGGGGATCTTCCCAACCTAGGGGTCAAACTTAGGTCTCCCGCATTGCAGGCGGATTCTTTACCAGCTGAGCCACAAGGGGAGTCCAGGGATTCTGGATTGGGTAGCCTATCCCTTCTCCAGGGTGTCTTTCCGACCTCGGAATCAAACTGGGGTCTCCTGCATTGCAGGCAGATTCTTTACCAACTGAGTTGTCAGGGAAACCCAAAATATGACATGGAGGAACTTATCTAGAAAACAGAAACAGGGTCACAGACCTAAATAACAGATTTGTGGTTGCCAAGGGAGAAAGGCTGGAGAAAAGATGGAATAAGTATTTGGAGTCAGAAGGTGCAAGCTACAATATACAAGATAGACAGACCAAAAAGTCCTAAAGTATAGCACAGGGAACTATATGCAATACTCTTTAAAAACCCACATGAGAAAAGAATCTGAAAAAAGAATAGGTATATGTATGTATAAACTAACCACACATGAAACTAATGCAACATAGTTAATCAACTATACTTCAATGTGAATTAAATATTTTTAAAAACTATTTCTTGAAGACCCTAAAGATGAAACTTGTAGAGTTAGAGGAATGCACTCTAATCACAGAACCTGAATGTGCATTCTGAAACCATTACTCTTATAATGAATCATATAGATAAAAGGTCACCCCATATGTACATCCTGGGGAAAATTCCACATGGACCCCCACCTACATCAGAGATGTGGAGAAGTGAGTTCCATCAGTATTCTGACATTGAATCACCTATCAGCTTCAGTACCCTGGACAACCTACTGCCTGAGGCTCACCACATCAGCCATTACACAGGCGACTCCACTAAACTTTTCAGTTCAGTTCAGTTCAGTTCAGTTCAGTCACCTGGTTGTGTCCAACTCTTTGCGGACACAGAGTATCCATGAACTGCAGCACTCCAGGCTTCCATGTCCATCACCATCTCCTGGAGGTTACCCAAATTCATGTCCATCAAGTCGGTGATTCCAACCAGCCATCTCATCCTCTATTGTCCCCCTCTCCTCCTGCCTTCAATCTTTCCCAGAATCAGGGTCTTTTCCAGTGAGTCAGTTCTTTGCAGTAGGTGTCCAAAGTATTGGAGTTTCAGCTTCAGCATTAATCCTTCCAATGAATATTTAGGACTGATTTCATTTAGGATGGGCTGGTTGGAACTCCTTGTAGTCCAAGGGACTCTCAAGAGTCTTCTCCAACACTACAGTTCAAAAGCATCAATTATTCAGTGCTCAGCTTTCTTTATCAACTAAACTTTTGGTCCTGTTTTATTTACCTACAGAAATAATCATGGAGACCAGACACATCCTCATTTCCAAGGAATCAAGGTCAACACAAAGATGACTTCTCTGGTTCCTGATTAACATGATCCTCCTCTCTTCAAACTCATACTCCCTTTCCTATCTCCTCTCTGCTGGTCACTAATCACATCCTGTCTGGTGGTGTTTGATTTCTGAGGGTTTAAATAAACTGGTTCAATTTATAGTCAAGTTACGTGTGTTTGTACCAAAAGTTTGCATTATCAATATCTACCTAAAGAAACAAAAGACCTATACATAGAAAACTATAAAACACTGATGAAAGAAATCAAAGAGGACACAAACAGATGGAGAAACATACCGTGTTCATGGATTGGAAGAATCAATATTGTCAAAATGGCTATTCTA